>NC_056523.1:232574751-232637599 GCF_019175285.1 Sceloporus undulatus
GTAGTGATAGTAGGGTTCAGGAGTGCGCGCTAACTACATGCTCCCGAACCCTAGTGCGTGTGGGCGTCATCATGATTGTGCAGCCCCGCCCACCCAGGGCACACATCCATGGCGTGTCCTGTGCAACACATCCAAATGGCACGTCACACAGGACACGCAGCTGAAGGGCGCTTATCGTGCCTTACCAATGGTGCGAAAAGGAGCTCCGTTTCGGAGCTCCTTTTGGGTGCGCGCATTGTTGGCACAGCAACCAAATGGCCGTACCAAGATGCAGAGGAGAAAGGGGTCACCCCTTTCTCTTCTTTAGAGCCAAGCTCCTCTTTAGCTCTGGGGTGTCTGGGGGCATGAAGCCCCAAAGACACCCCTTTTCTGGGCCATGGAGAAGTGGCATTTTGCCGCTTCTCTGTGGCCCAGAAAAATGCTGTATTGGGGCCACAGGGCTTCTGGTGAGGCTGCCCTGGCCCCAATCCAGCGTAAAAAGGGGTCGGTGCAGGGCGCCCCTTTGGGGTGGTCTGTACCAGGCCTTTGTTTACTTTAAGGTTTTCTTCTGTCCTGTTGAAATTGTCCAGGTGTTTGTGGATTTCAATGGCTTCCTTGTGCATTCTGACCAGATAGTTGTTGACATGGTCCAGAATTTCAGTGTTTTCAAACAACATTTTATGCCCAGGATGGTTTATAACATGTTCTGTTACTGCTGATTTTTCTGGCTGACTCAGTCTGCAGTGTCTCTCATGTTCCTTGATTCATGTGTGAACATTGCGTTTGGTGGTCCCTATGCAGACTTGTCCACAGCTGCACAGTATGTGGTAAACACATACTGCGGCTGTGACAGTGTGTCTCCGTCCTTCACTGAGAAAAGCATTTGCTGGATTTACTTGGTCGGTTTGTAGACCTTTGGAGGTTGTGTTTCCTCACCAGTTTCCCTATTCTGTCTGTGACTCCTTTGATATATGGTAAAAATACCTTCCCTTTGGGTGGTTGTTTGTCTTCACTTCTATGGGTTTTTCTGGATCTGGCAGCCCTTCTGATGTCTGAGCTGGAGTAATCATTAGCCTATAGATCCCAGTATAGGTGCTTCAATTCCTCTTCCAGGTTCACAGATCCTTTTTGCCTGGTCTACTAATGTTTTTATTGTGCTTCTTTTTTGTCCTGGGTAATGGTTGGAGTTCTTGTGTAGGTATCTGTCTCTGTGTGTAGATTTTGTGTATACTGTGTGGCCCCAATGTTGGTTCAATTTGTGGATAACAAGGACATCCAAGAGTGGCAATGTTCCTTCCTTTTCTTTTTCCATCATTAAGTGGATGTTTGGGTGGATGTTGTTCAGTCAGATCTTCTTCTCCATGGCTCCAAATGATGAACGTGTCATCCACATATCAGAACCATGCTGTGGGCTTTTTTGGTGCTGTTTCCAGGACTTGCTTGTCAAAGTGTTCCATGTAAATGTTTGCTCTCACTGGGCTCAGAGGGCTTCCCATGGCTACCCCATCTCTCTGCTCATAGAATCTATTGTCTCATTGGAAGTAGCCTGAGGTGAGGCAATGTTCAAACAGGGCTGTGATATCGTCCGGAAAAAAATTGTTGTATGAGTGCCATGGTGTCCATTATGTCCATTATGGAGACTTTGGTAAACAAGGAGACCACATCAAAGCTGATAAGGTTGTCTCTGGGTTTGAATTCGAGGTTGCTGATTTTTTTCTATGAAGTAAGCTGAGTCCTTGATGTAGTGGCAGGTTTGCCCAAGGGAATGGGGAGGGGCATCTGGGCAGCTTTGGGGCCAGAATACTCTGGGATGTCCCAGAATATTCTGGTGCATGCAGACACCACCTCAGTTGTACATTACTATGGCTGGTTTTTATAGACTGTATCAGACTGGAATTATGTTGAATTGTTTTTGTTGATTGTTTCTTCACTGATACAGGTCAGAATACGTAATTTTTTTAATAACGTAATAATTAATGAAAGAAGGTGATACTTCCTAAGGAAGAGAAGTTTTATGGTTCCATTCTGTAAGGACTGTGTGTCTTTGTTATCTCAAAGGCTAGATGCAGAATGGAGATAGAACATAGCAAATAGCCTGAAGGAGAGATATATCTTGGGATTTTTATTATTAAATCATGCCATTTTCAACTCCACATAAACATAAGCTGGGAAATATATAATGAAAAATCTGAACATTCCTGTCTGATTTGGCCATTCTTTAGACAGAGGCTGAATGGGAAACAACAACTCCACCAACTCAACTGAAAATCCAGAGCTATCTGCCTCTCCTCTCCCTGGACTAGTTCCAGCTGATCATTATAAGAACTGCTATTTCTGACCTGGTGCCTGAGGTTCATTTTCCAAACTCTTTTCTCCTTGAGATTTTTTGATTTGGTGTTACTTTTTGAGATTAGACTCCTGAATGCAGATAATCCCTTTCTCTTATTGACTGCATGTAAGCTACATCAGGAGACCTTTTGGTTGAAGAGCAGGAATTTCTTTTTCTTTCTTTAAAACAAAAAACACTAAGGAAAAGAAGTTCAAATCTGGACATGCAAAAAGGCCTGGTTTTATCACTTTCTAGGGTATCTTAAAGTGAAGTTTTAAAGATTATTGCTCATAATGTTAACATAATGTAGCTGTGCTTGTTTTCTCTTGAAGCCCCCCACTGTTTATGAGTAGGAAATTAAAATGCTACATGGTGCAAAGGAAGACATGACATGAATCTAAGTAGCTTTCGGTGCACTTTCAATATACCATCAAATGGGATTTGCAATGTTTATATCTACCAGAATAGCATAATTGTTACATGATACTTGATGACAGCGGTGGAAAATGTAGCCACCGAATGAAGACTAAATTACTAACTAGTTCCTTCTGGCCGCTACTCCTTTGAGAGTGAAAAGCTGCTTTTGTGCCTCTCAAATTTCATCTTCGGGTATTATAAAAACAATAAAATTAACATGATCTCTCATGCAACTATGGGAGCAATATGATTACTTGAAGCCTATGTATTTCACTTTAATTTGCTTAACAGAAAATACCTTTTTAAAACATCCATAGTAACAGCCATTTTGCATACAATCAAATTGAACTGATCAAATTAAATGTTTTAAGTACAGCTATATATTTCTGTGGTATAATGCCTATACAAAGAGATGCTTCTTTGAGCTGGTGTGTACTTTAGCTGTGCTGTTTGATTTTCACACATTTCTGTTCAAAAGATAACATATTGCAGATAAATCTGACTCTTATAACTTTATATGCCGCTAAGGTCCCGCTAATTTGCCGCCCCTCACCTTTGCACTTTGCTATGATGTAGAAATGAGGTAAGGGCCAGGTCTATGGATCTTACATTGTGTGATGGACTTCCTAAAAACATTTTGGGGTGAAGTACAAGTTGTCCTCTAACAGCTTTTGGTCTTGCATACAGAGAATGATCTTGTAGCACCTTGGAGACAAATTGTGTGAAAGAAGTTGCAGCATAAATTTTTGTAGACTTAGTCTACTTCCTTAGATGCATTGAGTGAACTGGTGCTCTCCATGCATCTGAGGACATTTTTACTGTTATTGTTGTGCACCTTCCAGTCATTTCTGATTTTTGACAAACCCTAAGGTGAACCTTTCATGGAGGTTTTTTTGGAAGTTTCTTCAGAGGGGTTTGCCATTGCCATTCTCTGAGGCTGACAGAATGTGACTTGTCAAGGCCACCCAGTGGGTTTCATGGTCAAGCAAGGAATCAAATCCTGACCTCCAGAGTTGTAGTCCAAAGTTTGAGCCCAACACTCAAACCATATGTCATTCTTGCTCCACTTGGAAGTAGACCAAGGCCTGTTACAGACTGCCAAAATAAAGCTGCTTCGGGTCTCTTTGGAGGTATGCTGTTTAAATGATACATGCATCCTAAGAATCTGGAAGCTGCACCAAAGTTGCACTCCAGTGCTTAGGAATGGAGTGTGGCTTTGGCGCGACCTCCGGACTCTTAGGGCCCATGCATCATTTAAATAGCATACCTCCAAAGAGACCCGAAGCAGCTTTATTTTGGCAGTCTGTAACAGGCCCAAGTCTACAAAAGCTTATGCTACAACTCTTTTCACATGACTAGTCTCTAATGTCTCAGGATCTCTTTGCAGACTGATATTCCAAACTAGCATTGCTATGTGTCTGAACTCTTGGTGCAGTACAAGTACACTGGAAGGGATCCAACTTTGATTTTCAGTCAAAGTATGCAGTGCATCTAGGATGACTGACAGTACTGACATCCAATGATGCAGCTTTATATTTTAATAGACTTCCTTCCTTTTCTTTCTAGAGATCCTCCTCTCAGTATATCTGTCGTTGTGAATTTGAAATGTCCCATAGTTTGTGGATGACCTGGCCAACTTTCTTTAATAAGTCTGTCCCCAGCTCAGAATATCTGGTTTTCTTTTGTCTTCATTAACTTTAAGAAAGTTAGGAGAGCTTTAGGGACATGTTATGACAAATTTCTGATAGTCAAACTACAGGCTAAGTGTAGGTTTTTTTTTTTAATTCTTGAGTTTGTACATACCAATCTTATCGTGAAAGAGTGGGTGGGGAAGATTTAAACCTAGTTATTTAAATATTCATTCCTACTTCCCCATGGGGAGGGGAAAGGTGTCAAACAGTTGTGTCAAACAGCAGCAGCAGGAACAATAGCATCAGTTGTGACATTGTTTCTTTTCATTTTTGAACCCTGGTACAGAAGCCCTGAATTTTTCAGTGAAAACCATATGGGGGAGGAAAAGGTCTAAATTTCTTAAACTGGTCCCTGTCTGGATTTACTGCATGTACATTTATTCTGGGAGTAATATTAAGCTGCACAAAATAGGTTGTGTGCCATTTGACCCTAAGTAGGGAAATGCTTGAATTTTTATATTTAAAAAACCCACAGTAAGCTCACTTACAACAAGGTAAGCAGATCTGGACTTGCTTTGAACCAGTGACTTCTGCCACTCATGTGTGTATGTTAAAGTCATCTGTTGACTTATGGTGACCACATGCATTTCATAGAATTTTCTTAGGAGATTATCAACATGATTTCAAAACCCCAATTTCATTGGGAGGAAAGTGGCACTGGCGATGGTGGTCACAAAATACCACTTCCCTCCTGTAGCTGCCTCATCCCCCAGCTGTCCCTTTTCATTCATGGGGGAAACATGTGAATTAACTGCCAATTGCACATTAGCCCCCACAGCGCCAATGAAAAATGTGCAGTGGTGGCTGGTATAAAATAGGAATGTTCCCGTTTTAGTTTTGATTACACGATTGCAGCGAGAAAGAGGCAAGAGAAGGGCTGGTGTGATAATCTCCTTCGGTAAGGAATACTCAGAGGTGGTTTTCCAGTTCTTTCCTTTGAAATATAGCCTACAGCACCTGGTGTTCATTGCCGTCTCCCATCCAAGAACTAAACAGTGCTGACCCTGCCTAGCTTCCAAAGTCGGATAGGAGTTCATCCCATTAAGGTATTTAGACCCTTCAACTGCTCTTAGGGCTTGTTTATTTGCCCAGGGAAGGGAAGGACTCTGATGGCAAAGGGCACTAGGGAGATGCTGATGAAACTCATTTCCCATCAGTGGCAGGACTGGAATTATTAATACTGTCATTTCTGGGGGGAAACTGGCTCAACAAACTTGGCCTCTTCAGCAAGCTCCTGGCCCATCTCCAATGTTGACTTTGTAGGCAACCTTGCCGAGCAATAAATCACTCATTGCCTCTGAACAAAATGAGTTACCTGGATGCATTCCAGGTTAACCCTTTTGACCTAGATTTGGCACTTAAAATTCCACTTCAGGCCATGATGGGAGCTGCTTCAATGTACAGTGGATCCTTGTTATACGGGTTTGGTTCCAAGATCCCCCGTGTATACAAACCGTGTATGCTCAAGTCCCATTAAGTTAAGACATAGAAAATGGTGTCCCTAATAAAAATGGAACATCAAGGTAAATTTAATACTTTTTTGGAACATTTTTCCAAACCGTGTAGCTTGAATCCATGTATAAAAAAATCCGTGTACAGTAAAGAAGGGGGCCGACTGTATAGACTGATTCATAAACTTATTCATGTAGGTTGGAATCACTTATGTAAATTGGTGTTGTGTGGTGGCGTGTGTATGATGACTTCTACTCTACCATACTGCAGAAAAACACGCCTTTGTTATTTTTTAAACTGCTTCTCTCTATCTTTACTGTAAAACAAAGTAGTAAGAACCTAGGAACCTGAAGTAGGCTTGCGGAATGAAACTGTGGATCATGATTCATTTTTGACTAAAGTGTCTTTTTATTGGTCATAGAGAGGTTTTTCATTCCATATGAAATGCAAAAAAATTCATTACAAGGACATCACCCTTCTATTTTTACATGTCATAGCTTAGTTTAAAGAGAAGTTAAGTAACTTGAGGAAAGGGAGGATTGTAATGGCACAATTTCCATAAACAATTAGAAGAAAATGACGAAGTAGATTCCAATGGATTGGGCATTATGTGCATTAAACAATTCTCATAATATACATAAATGGTGATCCTTCTTAACTTTTAACCTCAGTGCCAAGCTTATTAGCTTCAGGCAATCTTCTGCTTAGTTATTTCTGCCATATGTATCCCCTCTCCTGCCCACCCCCTCTGATCCAAGCTAATGTCATTTGGTAGGATAAGCTATCAAAACCAGCTGAGTCTCCAGTAGATTCAGTAAGGAAATACATATGCAACAGCCCAGTGCTTGAGATCCATATGTGTCTGCTTACAAAAGCTCAAGTCAAGCAATGTAAAGTAAATGACACCTGATGCTTCCTGCCATAGCCTTGCTCTTTAAAAACACACTCTTCTGGCCCAAATGTAAGTGGTCAGCAGGAAATGTAAATAACCAGACTACTACATTAGTCATATGAAAGACCCCAGCTGTGAATTTTGATACCTTCTAGATCTGAAATAGTATTACATCTGGATTTTATTTTCAATAGTTCTCCTACAGAGCCACTCTTCCTTTTCAAACAAGGAAAACAGAAGACTGAGGCCAGTTCTCACATTACGGCTGCCATGGCAAAGCTGGTGGAAAGATTTCTGTGTAGTGGCAACTGCACAGAATGGTTGTAATGTGCGAAGGCTGCACAGCATATGGATTATCCACATTTGGCCTGCAATTTCTATTCATTATCAGGCACCTCAAGAATGTATGGTGCAGCCGAATGGAGCCACCGTTATAAAAAAGTACTTCCAGCAGCTTCTAGAGAGCAACCACAATGTGAAATTCTGTCCTTAGTCTCTCTCTCTCTCTCTTTCTTGCACACTCTCTGTTTGCCAATCAAAGCTGTTCTGGTCATGCCCTGATGAAAAGGACTTTATGTAATATTTGCAAAAGTGCAGAAATACAATTTTGTCTGTACAGCAGGTGGCAAAAAGAATTGTGGCAACACTCCAATTGGAAGCACAGTGAGTACATGAATGCCATGATACAGCTTTCTTTCATCTTGTCTTTGTTAATGGGAAAGAAGCTTAGAGATACAGTACCAAGAATAACATTCTGGGGCTTTCAACAGGCCATTAAATATCCAAAGTATGTGACAGCTCAAACTTAAAGATCCAGTAGTCATGGGGAGCATCAAAAGCATCACATCTCAGTGGTTCAGAAACTGAGGCAAGGGTTCAGAAGCAGGGGGTGATGAATTACTACCTCAAATCTTACCCCAACCATTAATTTAATGGATGACCTTAGGAAAGCCACATGGAATAATGATATTGGTGTATCTTACAAGGCTGTTGAGACTTAAATAACACATATAGATTTATTTCTGGGAAGGAAAAAATGTCTATACGTATATTAATTATTACCTGTGTTAGACAGATATTAGATACCAACTCTACGTAGTTGCAATTTTTGCACATGCATTACAATGAGGTATAAGAGAAGATGTAGAATAAATTCAAGAAAGTCAAGATAATTATTACTATCATGAGGATTTGTGAAGCATAGAATATAGCAGAACTGCACATATTAAAAAGAAAATTTAAAGCTTTGGGATGCAGGCAGTGACTTCATTAAGTTGCACTTAGCAAGAAAGAATAATACAGGTCACTTAACTGGGTCAAGAATGAGAAGTAAGTGCAACTAACTTAGCAGCCTTGACTCAGTCAAATGAATCGTACAATTTTCTCTGCTGGTGGGTTGAAAATAAGATCATGCTAGAAACTGGAAAAGTGGGACTTACCTCCACCACAAGACTCAGAGCACTCCGTGAATCCCTCGTACTCCCAATCATAGAGTTCGTCAAAATCTTGAGAACCACCATAGAACAGATCAGTTGCTTCAGGCCTATATTCACCAGTCTCTCCATTGCAAGGGCCACCATAACAAGCTCGTTCTGAGGCTGGCTTAGGCCCTTCACATTCATCAGTGGGCAAATCTGCCACTGACTGAGAGAAAGACAGCAGCACCTGGCACTTCACCAAACGCACTTGGATGCCTACGCCACAGGTCACGCTGCAGGCAGACCAGGCTTCAGGAATAAACCTATGGAAATAAAGACAGCAAGGGAAAGAAATGGAGGAGGGAGAAGGGAGGAGAGAGAAAACAAAAATAAGAACCATTTTTTAAAGATGTTGGGGACTCACTGAATGGGATGTCAGAATCGTTAAGATGCTTTCATAAGAAATAGATATTTGAAATTTAAAAAACACATAGGATGGCACCATATTGGTAGTCCCAGTTAGAACAACTCATTCAATCAATTGTTGAATGGTAAATCAATATGTAGGTAAATCCCACCAATTCAATGGGAGTATTCAAGTCAGGATTAACAACAAGATGTAGGGCAGATACTCCGATTAGTGGAAAACCTGAACATGAGATATTTCTCTCTCATGTAATATTCTACAGTGGTAAGGGTTATGCGCATCCATGTTGAAAAACACATGGACAAAGGAAAAAAGAGGACTCTTGTGGCACTTTCAAGACACTTGTTCTTCTTTGCCTTTTGATATTGAAACAGACTGATATGGCTATAATTAGGAAACAGACACATCTATGTATAATACAAGAGAGCTTATTTGTACAAAACTGGATAACAGCTGTCTACATGAACTGCTTCCAATGAAAAGTAGATGTCTGAGTTGATGATAGAAGAACAGAAAGCCCTTTGTGTTACATGCAAGCTATCACTTGACATTACAGTCAGTTTGGTTAGCTATCCAACAGTTCCACAGATAGAAGTGCTGTCAGTGTAGTGTGTGTATGTGTGTGTGTGTGAGAGAGAGAGAGAGAGAGAGAGAAATAATCATATGCACCTCCAATTTTCGTTCAGGTGGGTCAGGAAACTCTCTGGATCAAGGTTTAAGGCTGCAGAGGAGAAGTGGGGTGGGGAAACTGTGGATATTCATTGGCATGATACTACACTTAGGCCTATACCTTTGCTGTGTGTGTCTAATATGAACACTTTGTTGTTTTTGTTGTTGTGTGCCTTCAAGTTTTTTCCAACTTATTGCAACCCTAAGATGAACCTATCATGGGACTTCCTTGGCAAGATTTGTTCAGATTTCTTTGCCATTGCCTTCCCTTGAGGCTGAGAGCGTGTGACTTCCCAAGGTCACCCAGTGGGTTTCACAGCCGAGGTGAGAATTGAACCCTGGTCTCCAGAGCCCTGGTCCAACACTCAAAGTACTATGCCACGTTGGCTCTCAATATGAACACTACATTTGATTTTAAGAAACAGAGCCTCCTTCTACAATGCAAAAGGAGCTGAGAATGAATAATCTCCTCCCTCAGCCTCACAATTCTGTTCTTTTATAGATTCTTCTTGTTTGTGCTATCCCAGACAGATAGTAATTGCAACAATTGTGGTCAAATTGTCTTTACTGTTCAAAAGCAGGCTAAGATCACACATGACACCCCATTAAACAAAAGTATGCATATGTGTATTATACATATTCTCAAAATGAGAGCAAAAAGAGAAATATATAGTTATAAAGGAAACTCTTCACTGGCATAACATCTGCTGTATAAAGTATAACTTGCTCATTATTAATCATGTCACTGTGCACTGTAATTCATAACTGAAACACAGGAAATAACACCAAGAAGTTATATGGGGTAGTTTTTTTGTTTCCTAAACAGATATTATGCATTTTGAGTTATGAGCCTGGAAGGTTAGGTTTATGCTATGTAATAACTTGCTTCAAAGGCATAAAGGGAACCTGTGGTGCTGAGAGCAATAAAATATGCCAGGCTTCCATTAGAAAGTCAACATTTACTAATAACAAACATATTTTAAAGGCTGCTAATAGTGTTGCTTTGCTCAGATTCAGAAGGAACAGAAGTGTACCCTGGTAGGTGAACATAAGCTTGTAAGTGAAAGTTTCCTTACCTGCTTAGAAGGCAGTCAGCAAGTGCTACTTTCCAGTTACTACCCATTACACTCTTCCTTACACAAATCACAGTAAACATACTGCAATTTTATTCAGGGATACAGAATGAGGAACACTGCATAATCATAGGTCTGAATAAATGGAAGTACAATTTAAATTGTCGACAGAATTAAACAGATAAATATTATTTGGATTTAGATACCCGAGAGGTTTGGATTACAGCAGTTTCTATAATTTAGATTCTTTGAATCCAAGGGGATTAATATGATAAGGAATTTGGCATTTACACACATCATTTAAATAGAACTGGCCAGAAAAGGAATAACCATTGCATTTGTTCTGTGAACTTCCTGTGGCAGCATTCTGTGGCAGCATTCTGTGAACTTCCTGTGGCAAACGGCACTGCGCCAAAGAGACATCATCAAGCAATGCAGCAGTGGCTATGGTGCCCCGAATGGGCACAAAAGGGCTCCTTTTTGTGCTCTGCAGGAGCCAGATTGGTGCCATGGCGTGCGTTTGCCATGGTACTGATCCAGCGGAGAAAGAAGTGGTGTCTTGCCACCCCTTCCTGCCCATCTGTACAGTCCTTAAGTCCTTAAGAAAGGTGCTGGACATTAAGAAAGTCACTTCTGCACCCACTTGCTTCTCTCTAATACCAGAGGGAAATGGGGATGAAGGAAGGGAGTTGGGTTCTCATGTATGTTTTCTCTTCAACTGATCAGTTTCTTCCTCTATTATATATTGAAGGTTGACTTACTCCCCCAGCCTCTGCACCTCTTCCACTCCTAGTTATGCAGCAGTGGTAGCAAACTCCATCTTTTCATTTTTCCAACCAGACCTCATACTAATAAAACTTTCTCTTGACTGAATGCAGACTTTATTGAGGATTCCAAAGACCACACAGACCAACAGCATTTTCATTCCGTTGTTTGTGTTAAGAGGTGCAAAATAGGCATATCCAGATGGAAATTCAAACCAACAAATATACTCTAATCCTAGATTAATATTCTATTGGTTTCTGGTAGGGGATTCCTTTTAATATGTGGCAGGAAAAAAAGTTTAAAAAGTTTAAAAAAATACTCAGCACCTTGTGCTCTTTAATGTATCATAGCACCAACCTTTTGGGATATAGACCAATTTATCTTACAGTTTCTGAAATATTATCATCATCCATTCATCTTTCTAACTATATAAATATTTATCATATTTCTTTTATCATTTTCTATTACAGCACATTTAAATTCAAATCCATAACGCACATTACACTGCTTCTTATGTCACAAGTTGCTGTGTGCCCGCAAACAACAGCATTTATGTAAATGGGTTTTTTTTTGTGAGTTTGTGCCTCCTTTTATGAACTTGCATTAATGATGTTTACTATTTGCATTGCCTTTGGCGTTTGTAGTAGGGAAAAGATATAAGGGCTGAGAACCAGTTGGAGGAGTGAATTTTTCTAAGTTACCAACCTCCTTGTACAGTTCTCATATCTGTTCCAAGAAATGACTCTTAGGGCTAGTCTACATGATTAAAGGGTTCCTCATTCACATCTAATAAAATGTGATCTGGCTACATGCAATTCGCAGGAGTTTGAGCTTTTTGTGCCTCCCCCAGAACTCCTTAAAATCTGCCAGAAAAGGCTTCATGTTTTTATCAGAATATACACAGAAATCTGCATAAATGTGAATTATCACATGTCAGCAGTCAGAAGGTGAATAGATGCAAGCAATGTGAATTTGCACAGGAAGGTGAAGACAATTAATTGCAAATGCAAATGTGCAAAAACCCACAGCAATGCACACAATACCCTTATGTGTACACTAGCCCAAACTTGCACACCTTGATCTGCTTCATGGTCAGCCAAGGGATAGTTTGGGTAATATTTATTTGGGGGCCCAATTCTACCATTGGCTGGGAGGGGATGCCGGTCCCTATCAGCAAAAGGACTGTTGCATCATTTACCATCAGTAAAGCTTATGCATTGGCAGTAATGTGGCCCATTGTTCAGCATTGGAGGAACCCTTGGAGAATCCTGGAATTACACCCAGTTTTGGACTGAGACATTCTGGATTGTTGGCAATGGAAAAATTATAATGATATAATTACATATATATATATATATATATATATATATATATATATATATATATATACATGATACCCAATTTAAAAGTTTATTTTTTAAATTTCTCTGCCATTAGAATAAAATGCTACATTATCTTTCCTTTTAATGTCAAGTTCGTTCAATTGTTTTTATAAACTCCTTCCTCTTTATACAGTAAAGTCTGAATTCTTTCAACTAATAACAATTAACATATTTCAGATTCAACATTTGTGGTTAAGAACATGGCTCCTCTGATAAAGATCATCCCGTTTATATATGTTTTAAAAAACATGGTGTACTCTACTATTTTAACAGCTATTAGCTGTGAGACTGTCCACATTTTGTTTTGGCACTGAAAAATCACATCCACTTATCTTTAAAATTCTCTGGAGCAAAGTGCCGGAGTACATATTGAGAAAGTACTGGCAAGAGAAATAGGCTGACCAAAAGAAAAAGCTCATAACTTGATCCAGTGTCTCAACCATGAGACGTTCTTCCAATTTTTTCTTAATGGGCAATAGACTACATCCATAGAAAATATTCCCATTAAAACATCTTCTCCGATCTGTTGCCATCCAGATGTTTTAGTCTACAACTTCCATGATCTCCAGAAAACATAGGGAATAGACAGCACTTGCGTACATGGCCTCATCTTCACCACACATTTCAATCCCCATGGATCCAGTCTGAACACTTGCACATGTCTATTATGTTCTAACAAAAACTGGAGAATCTTTACTGCAGTATATCTGCTCATGCAGAGTGGAAAAACACATAATATAACATGCTTTTGTGGGCAGCATCTTGGGAGCCTGGTGGGCTTGGGAGAAAAGCACACACTCTTTAAAGCAATAGTGAGCCATAACTTCTGCAATAGGAGCAGCCATACAAAATCTGTTTTAAGAAGCAACTTAAGAACTTGTTGCTGCTCAGGTAAGTAGTCAGCATTTGCCAAACTTTTTTTTAAAAAAGAGTTCTACAAATTAGTTTTGAAATGCAATAATTACTGTATGGGATTCCATTGTTTACATCCACTACTATTATCTCACTAATGCAAAGCACAAATCCTTAACAGACGTTGTTTTCATTCTTGTTCAAATGTATGTGAAAAAAATATTTGGATATCTCAAGGCATGGGGGCTATATGTGCTGTTTGTTTTCCTCACAACAATGTGATTGATTGTGGTTCAGACACTTTGGACTACAACATTCACAACTTCTTAACTGAGTGGTTCTAGTCTACAGGCTTTTTTGAAGAAACTGTTTTCCCCTGTGGTTTGAAGCGCAAATAGATCTGTGCCAGGTTGGCTACGGCTTCTGGGAGCTGATGTCCAAAACATCTACAGGGCAAAGTTTCCCTCCACCCCATGCTAGCTGAATGCTAAGTCATGTTATTTTTCTTGCAGTGCAATACTGGATGTGACTCCATGTGTGGCATCTTGTGTAATGCTAAGGCTTCACATTACAACAGGCGGTGTTTCAGGATATTGAGCCAACCTAGTTTAGGGATGTTTGAGAGACTTGATCTGTGCAAATTTCACTTTGAAAGGGCTTATTGATCTAGCCCCATGCAGCTTCAGGGCTAATTTTGGGGTAAGAATTTTTGTTATATGCTTCTTTTTGTGCATCCTTAATGTGCAAATGGAGAGCTTGATGTAAACCTATTAAAATATATTTTAAAGCAAGCATATTTAAAAGCATTTAAATATAGTATTTCAACAGATATTTGTGGGAATTTTAAAAGAAATTTGCAGATTAATCCACAAATGGGATGGGCATTTAAATAAATATTTGTGAACCTGAAAAGGCTTGAAAAAGCATGTCTCATCCTTCTCTAAATTAGAAATGGTAAACATCTCTCACAAAAATGCACTTGCACATCTTGCTCCCACTCTTTTCATAAAATCTAGCACAATGTTCAGATCATTATGGTACTAGAAAATAAGAATTCCCTGCCTCCTGCCTATCAGAGATACACAGAATTACATTAAAACACACTTAGGTTTTGTTTCTTATCCCAAGAGTGAGAGGAAAACTGGTTGTGAAGACTGACACCTCTGGTGACAACTACTTGTTTACTGTCACATCTAGTTTGGTCTTGACAAACTAGGAGATTTCTGTATGTGTGTGACAAGTTTGGCCAGATCTCCCTAGGAAACATAAGTCTATATCTTCAACAGTGTGATACAGGAACAGCTCTGACATTCTGCTGTTGAGGTAAAGGAGACAATATTGCTCCTTCTTATTATATGTATAAAGCCAACCAGATTGGCAGATGAATTTTACAGTCTGCCCTTGGTATTGGTGAGCTTGCCAAATGTGGATTGGAGCATCCACTGATGGCCTCACCCTATTATTGCCAATTGGTGGCAAGTGCACATGAAATCCACAAACACCTAGACAAGTTCAACAGGAAAGAAGAAACCCTTAAAGTAAACAAAGGCTGGTTACAGACCGGCACTTGGGACGTCCGCAGGATGTCCTATTTTAAAAAAGGGGCGTCTCTTCTAGACGCCCCTGGCTCTAATATGGACTCTGTCCGTACAATATGGCGCCGGCCGTTCCACACGGCCGGCACCATCTTAACGTACCGGACGCTGTGCGTCCAAACGTGTCGCGGCGTCTGTGATGTCGCGAATGCGCCCCTGGCGCCTCACGACGTCACAGAGGTGCCGCAAGAAGAAGCTCCATTTTGGAGCTTCTTTTTTGGTCCGTGCGGGAGCCGCGCGGTGTGGCTGCTGCGGCTCCTGCACGGAGCAAACAGCGATGGCGGCAGACCGCCTCAAAGCGGCGGTTTATAACCCGCCAAAGTTTGGCTACCAGTTCTGAAAAACTCCAAAATCAAGACCCAGCAAGTGCGGAAGAAAACCACCCATGGTCAGGGGTTTCCCCAGCAGACAACGGATCATTAATTAAACAGACACCCTGAGGCCTTGCCATTCAACAACAGACAACACATAGATTAATATGGAAATCACTTCCTCTCAGATAAGGGTCACACAGTATTTATATCCCATTCACTTCCATGCCAACATTCTCTGAAGATGCCAGCCACAGATGCTGGCAAAATGTCAGGAAGAAACTCTTCCAGGACATGGCCACATAACCTGAATAATCCACAAAAAATTATGGATGTCAGCTGTGAAAGCCTTCAACTTTACATCCCCTGTTCAACTTCTTCAGCATTCCAGTAGAAGATTTAATGGAAGCACATCTAAAAGACAATCTGTCTTTATATTTAATAAGCATTATTGTACTTTGATAATAAATCTTTGATAATGAAAAATAAAAAAGCATTACTGAGTGGTTCAAGTCTACAGGCCTTTCTGAAGATATGTTTTTCCCTGTGGTTCAAGCTCAAATAGATCTATGCCAGGAATTTCCTTCTGCTTTTTACTGTATGGGCCTCATGTCATCTGCTATCCAGATATTATAATAATAATAATAATAATAATAATAATAATAATAATAATATCTGGATAGCATGTTAATATACAAATGTACTTTCCAAGAGCTACAATGTGAAATCATTTAAATACTCTCCTTTGCAAACTCTCTGATAAAACAAGTAAGATGGAAACTAATTGGGTCCATGTTTTTCCTGTCAAGATGTCTCTCTTTCTGAATCCAGCTTGCATAATACAGTAGGCTATTAAATAAGGCTCCAAAGAAGAAGCATAAGGATGTCCAGCGCCTCAATTAGCTCTTTAGCATGCTATATTTTTCAAGATCATTGTGATAATGTGGCAAGGAACAAATCATAAGGCAAGAGGGGTTTATGAGCATATTTTATTCTCACATAAACACAGTTTTCATAGCTAATCTTATTATGCACAGTGACAGTTGGATTTGAGGGGAGTAGCTTAGGGAGTATCAGCTCTAAGTAAAATCTTTAGGCATATATCTGATTATTGCATATACAGCCAGCAGTCTGTATCCACAGACTCTACATCCACGGATTCAACCATCCACAACTTGAAAATATTCCAAAATAAATAAATAAATAAATAAATAATAATCCAAAAAACAAATCTTGATTTGATAAAGGACACCATTTAACTATGTCATTGTATATAACTGGACTTGATTATTCATGGATTTTGGTGTACATGGGGAGTCCTGGAACCAAACCTCAGCAGATACCAAAGGCCCATTGTATAATGCAGGTAATGAGGTCTACATTCCTTTGTTATGATGGGGATGAGGTGAGATTTCAGGTGCTATATTACAATTATTCAACTATTTGATGGCCTTAAGCTTGAGTTTGCTCAAAATGTAACATGACAGCCAGAGAAATGGATGTGTTTAGGAGTTACTGTATCCTTGGTTCTTAGATTGTCTTATTAGAAAAGCTCTTCTAATTAGAAAGGAAAGTTGACTGTCATTGCACCCAGCTTGAGCACATGATAAAAATGTGTCGAACTGGATGATGCACGTAGAATGCTTTTAGAAGCAGCCCTCCCTAAAATGGGTGGAGAAGTTTATATATTATACCATGTGACCTTTCTCATCTATGTATCATGTATACAATGTGCTTTATTTTGTGACTGTTCATGGGAAGATAAACACAGGCTTCATTTGCAAGTCTGATGGCTGAAACACATATATCTGTGCTGACTTGGCAGCTACCTCAGATATGGGATTGCACAACACTCTTCTAAATTAGGAAGGGGGCCACTTCTCCCTATATTTGGCTTTGTGTGTGTATATAACATTCTATCTGATAAGAATTTTGATCCCACTAGGAACTCACATATAAGTGTTTAATATTAGGCACAAGTCTTTTCAACTAGATAAATCTCCTGCAAGCTAGTCTCACAGATCTGCTGGAAGAACAGTCTACCAACAGAATAGCTCTTCTGGCTAAGAACTGCCAGCAGAAGAGTCAAAAAGAAGGGAGAGAATGGGTGAAGGAGGAGCCAAAGGGTGCAAGATCCAAATCAGGTTCCCTGATTCCCTCATTCCTCCCGTGGCCCCATCTTAGTGATGGTTGAGGATCAACAGAGGGACATCAGGGTTTTTAGTTTTTAATTGTTGTTTTTATGCTTTGATATTGTATTTTTAATATGTTATACTGTTTAATATTGTCTTAAGGGGGGGAGGGATAAAGTGTTTTTAATTGTTATATTTTATATTTTACTGTTGTCAACCGCCCGGATTGGTTTGCCATAGGGCAGTATACAAATTATTATTATTATTATTATTATTATTATTATTATTATTATTATTATTATTATTATTATTATTATTAAACAGCCCAGGGATGGAACAAAAAAGCTGGAACAAAGAGAGGCCAAGACAAAGATAATTTTAAGTGCTTTTCAACATTCCTGGGCTGGATGGCTTTGAATCAAGCACAGTTTTGTTTGGCCTCATCATGGCACAGTTGGCACATCTTGGCTTGTTAGGATCGCACCCAATCTAAGCAAGAGGCACCTACTAGTAGCTGCATCCTGTTCCTGCTGCTCCACATGTCAATTGAAAGCAGCTCATCTGCCCCAAGAAGAAAGAAGAATGTACTGTACTAAGTTCTGTCCCCCCTGCCCTTGGATGTTTTCTCTTCTTGCTGAATATGCACATCGATACCACCTCATATCTTAGGGTTTATCTAACATTTATTTATAGCAAGCTTGGAGGGAGGATGGTTTTAATCATACTGTACAGTGAAGGACAGTTTATCTTTCTGTATGGTTGCACAGTTTAGGAAACAGGTAAAATAAGTATGTAATTTCTTTTGTGAGTGGTGGGGATGGGAAGTGATATAACGTAGCCAGCCAGTCAGATCAAGATCTTTTCTAATGGACAGTTGTGAAGGTGTTTTCTGTCAGTGATTCTCAACAGAATTGGAGAGATAGAGGATTGCAGAGATAGAGGTTAACTCCAGATGTTACTGAATTTCACGCTCCAGAAAATCTTGCCAGCTCTTGTGGAGATGAAGTCCAATAATTTCTGAAGCCTTCTTGAGTAAGAACCAACTCCTCATGTAGACATTATACCCTGCATCCTCTTCCCTGGATAAGGAAAGAGGGAAATAAAAAGGCACTGCTGTAGCTTACCATGCTGCACATATTTACCTAAAAACATTTAGTTCCCTACATGAAGTAACAACTTTGCAAATGTCCACTGCTTCCCAGAGAACTAATAAAACATCCTCTGCAATTCACCTTCTACAGGTTGTGTGCTATATGGGGAAGGCTTTTAACAATAGCTCTAGGAAGGAAGAAGAGATGATAACAAAGACCATGGTCCAAAACACACTGCAGAAATAATCCAGTTCGAGACCACTTTAAGTGCCCTGGCTCAGTGCTAGGGAATCCTGGGAATTGAAGTTTATTGTGGCACCATAGCTCTCTGACAGAGAAGGCTAAATGTCTCACAAAATTACAATTTCCAGAATTCCCTAGCATTGAGCCAAGGCAGTTAAAGCGGTCTCAGACTGGATTATTTCTGCGGTGTGTTTTGGACCCATTTCAGCAATCCAAAATATATTACTCCCATTTCACAGATGGAAAAATTCTGCAAAGAAAACATATCTATTCAAAACGAAGGTGCTTATGAGTACAAATCAAATTCTTAAGTCCTTGGATTCTTTTCATTTTTCTAGTCCAAAGGTTATTATTCTCGGAATCATATGGTATTTGCAATTTGTCCAAAATACTTTCCCCCATGTTTTCTTTTCAACATTATCACAGTACCCTTGGGAAAAAAACCAGTTATATTGCTATTTACAAATCTCTTGCACTGAAGGTTAGAAAGAATGCAATAACAAAGCAGATTGGAGAGGTTTCTTTCTTACAAAGTTAGGAACAAGCTTCCAAATCCCATCACCCATCAGGCTGGCTAATGTTGAATTCAGCCAAATCTGGGGATTAACAGGTTCTCCATCCCAACAACATCTGGAGGGTCATCATTTCTCCACTCCATCCATAAAGCCACATTAAATTTAATTATCAGCACTCAGAACTAGGTTTTTCTCAGTGAGTCCATGAGTTAGAGGGAGTCTTCATCTGGAGTTGTGGCTCCTGCTAGCTTATTTTTTCAATGCTCTCCAGCAGAAATATGGGCTATGATTCAAATAATCCCTTTCCAATATAAGCAAAGTGATCCCTATTTGACACACATGTTGACAGTGCCTAATTCCCATTATATGCTGAAGGGTAATTATACTCTGTTAAATACATATTTAGAAAAGTGGTTTAATGGGGGAGAAAAAACTTCAAAAATCCATAAACTGGCTTCCAAATTAAAATAAATAAAAAACATTCAAGTGTACATCTGGCACTTCCCTATAAATGAACAGAAAGGACATACAAAATATATACCAGCACTGAAATATAACTTGATCATAACATTTACATCCTGTTTATAAAAAAATATACAATATTATACATATATAACCATCTTATTTCCTTATTGTGCTCAGCTGACTCTGTTATAACTCATTCAATTTTGTGTCAGCCATGCCAACATGGCTGCTCAGAGAAAAACTCTGAGATTATATATATATATACTTTCAATATATATACTTTCAATGAAAAACTGCCATGCATATATTTTCCCTGGGCAAGCAATGTACATTAAGAAAGTCATGCCTTATTGCTACCTTCTTCTTAACAAGAGCAAGAACGAGAGTGGGGAGGCTGTGGAGATGGTAGATAAAGGATGACCAACCCACCCTCATTCCCTGACTAGCCATGTAGGAATGTGCTAGCCATGCTTATTTTTCTTCTAACCTGTTTGTAATTCTTGCAGATATCTACTTTAAGACAGGGTGGGCAGCTGCATAAGATCCAGAAGCCAGTATACCCCATGCAGGCCATATCCTCAAACACAATAAAACCAAGTGTCCCTGTTTTATTCTCCAATCTCTGTGAAAACGATGATAAGAACTGATCTCATCTTACTTCCTGTCACCATTTTCAGATGGACAGTAGAGGAGAATGTGGTTTTTTTAATATATTTTAATAATGTTTTTGGATGATTTTCCGTGTTTTAAATTTTATTGTAATGTTTTAATTTTTTTGTGTGAAACACCTTGGGTCCCTTTTGGGAGAAAGGCAACAAACAAATAAAATAAAATGGGAAATATTTGGTGGGGGGGCTACAGCGCTCAATAGGGTTTGTTGGGGTGGAGTATTTTTATCTGGTTTGGGGCCAATGTTTTGACAATTTGGGAGGTTGGGTTTTGGGGGGAGCTGGTGGGGGGCTTCAGAAGTCACAAAACTGGGCTCCACGGGTTTCACGTGGCTCATGGTCTACAGTTCATGTAGTTTTGCACCACAACTCACCCCACTGGCTAGTCATCAATGCTGACAGCAGTTGTAGTCTCCAGATTCACATCACAAGGGCACTGTAAAGGCTGTTTTCTGGATTGCATCCCAGTTTGGAATCTACATAATCTAGTCATATATAATAGACCCTAGAATTAATCTTTTCAAAGCAATATTTCCTATTTCAAGGAGGAAAGCTTTTAAATGCTTGGCTTGGAGACATTTTCTGGAATGAATAATGCATTATTGGACACAAGTGGGACCTTAAAGAAAATGTTGCTGCTCAGTCCATTCCATTCACCCTCCTCTCTACTTTTCATTTCCTCCTTCCCCCCACAACACTCAATCAGCATTCTTTGGAACTGAACATACCTAGGCCTCCTTGGGTTGCTAGTGCTCTTCCCCCAAGATATTTCCCCCTTGAGATGTGTTATACTTCTACAAACCTTGGAATTCCCACAAGCCTGCTGAATCTCCCCTTTTGCCAGAGCGGTGCCAGCTTTGTTTGTGTAAGTGATACTACTCACAGTCTAAATATATGGAATGATAGTTGTTCAAGATGGTAATTGTGAGTAAGTCAAGCTTTTTTTGTTGTTGAAATGAAGTCTTGAGGGGGCAAACAGAGGAGTTCACAGTTTCTGAGATGCAAAGAAATGCAACTCACCTCAAAAATCTGCAAAACTGTGAAGCTTACATAGCATTTTGGAGAAGTAAATTACACACCAAACTACTTGCACATTTTACAATGTGAATTGCTAAAAGTCTATGCAATTGGAAAAAATACACACAAACATGCTTTATTGACTGGAGAAAGTGAAATGTATAAATAAATGATGACGCTAGGGAAAATTCAGTAAAAGTAGGAAACACAGATTTGGAGAAACACAACGAGAGAGACTGAGATTTTCAAATCCCAATATGACAATTCAGGGAAACCTATAATACAATGTACTATCTTATAAACTGATTAAAAATAATACTACCACCAAGATGGGTTAGAATTAGTATCCTCATTGTGAATGTATTATCAAGGTTGGCTCTTAGCAAGCCTGCCCTGTGAACTCATTTTGATATGTGAATGATTTCAAACTGATGCAACGTGTCAAGCACATAGTCAGGCCAGGACTCTGTAATAGTGTATTGAGTGAATATTTGAACCAGCTCTTATTCACTAGTTTACTTGAAACAAAATAAACAAACACCATCACAAAACCATGAGTGAAAAACAGCATGACTTGATTAAAAACCTCATATGTTACAGGCATTGTAGGTCATAAAATAAGCCTTTAGAAAATCGGCTTACCTTGTCCAATAGCTATACCACATTGATTAGGATTTAAATGTTCATAAGAGAGCCAGAAACATTTTCATGTTGGACTATGAGGTATACAAAAATATCCCAACTTCAATGGGATTGAAATCTATTCCAGATTGTAAGAAATCTATCAACTATAAAAGTTGGGAAAAATTCTTTTTGGACTATGTTCCTCTAGAATTTCTAGTGGCCACAGTGACCAGCAGATTGTGGAGGGTTGTAGTCCAAAAAAGAAATTTCCCTGTGCTCTGCTTTAATGAACTGCTTCGAACAAGATCCAAGTTGATGCAATTACAGTAAATTATGTTTGGAAGACTTACGTTGGTTCTTCTGATACCATGGTTCCTTCTTCTAATTCCTGGGCTTGCTTGTACCATGGTAGTTTCGCTTCAATGGGAAGCTTTTCTGTAGAAATAATTATGAGAAAAGATGAAATGCACAATAGTAATGTGAAGCACACTTTTCGTAATGTAATCCACCTGAGTTATTTCTGTGCTCATTTATTTCTCGCAACTAAAACATCTGGCAGGAGCAAAACATCAAACAACAGGTAGTGTGTATAGTGCACACACATTTCAGTGACCACTGGACTTGGTTGTTGTAAGCCACTGGGAAAGTTCAGGTGGTTATAACCATGACTTCAAAGCTGAGATACGACTGACCCTTTGGTAGTACACATGAAGACTCTTTGCTCTGTCTTTCATAGTAAGAACCAACAGATTGGAAGTCTTTGAATCACTCTTTTTTTTTAAAAAAATGTTTAAGTGATGGTATTTATATACCACTTTATGCAATAACATCTCTAAGTGGTCTACATTATATAATACAACATGAAAACACAACATAGTTTATACCAGCTTGAAATAATACACGATTAAAAAGAAATCGACAGCTAATAAGCAGACAGAGCAAAGTAAATAATAATTGTGAACCATGCAAGGCAATGTATTTTAAGAGGCATTTAACACTCAATACATTTTCTGAGCCTCAGATTACCAAATTTGTAATCATCCGCATAAAAGCCTGCCTTTATGATTTTAGGTGATGCCATTCTTCTGGTCGTGGAATGACCAATTAAGACTAGAGTACAGATGGTAGAGATCAATGAGCATGCATAGAAGAAAGTGGCCTGCTATGTGTCCTAGGGCCCATTCACATTACACAAATGTAATATTATATTCTACTTTAATTGCCATGGCAATTTCCTATGGGCTCCTGGAGCCTGTAGTCTGGTGAGCCACTAGTGTTCACTGACAGAGAATTATAAATACCCCCGGTAAACTGCCAGTCCCAGCATACCATGGGATGTTGCCTTGGCAGTTAACATGAAATATAGCATTATATTTGGGTAATGTGAATGGACTCCCTGATCCCAAACAGTTGAGAACTTTGTGGGCCTATGAGATAACCTTGAATGAAGCAGCTGGAATAGCTCTGGAACACGCTATGTTATTAAACAAGCTTCAAAACATAGGGCCCTAAACAGATAGGCCAAAATAAAGCTGCTTCGGGTCACTTTGGAGGTATGCTGTTTAAATGATGCATGCGTCCTAAGAATCCAGAAGCCACGCCAAAGCCATGTTTCAGTCCTAAGGACAGGAGTGCAATTTTGGCACAGCTTCTGGCCTCTTAAGATGCGTATGTCATTTAAACAGCATACCTCCAAAGTGACCTGAAGCAGCTTTATTTTGGCCTGTCTGTTCAGGCCCATAGTTTACTATCCTGACTTATTCTGAAGCTGTTATTCACAATTTCCTAATTCAAATGAAAAAAAAAATACTGTTCACTATAGAACTTCTGGTTTTTGTTTTGTGTTTGTGTGTGGGCAAAAGAAGAAGGAAGCACAGCCAAAATGTTTTTCCAAACCAAGATGTGAGCATATGAATACAGTCTCTATCTGTTCTGTAGAATTCCTCTGCTACAATGCAGGAGTTCATACATTTTCCTATGTGGGAGATGTGCATTAACTCTTTTCACTTGTTATAAATAGTGGCAGAAATTATAAGTGTGTAAACTACTGCTCCAGTCTAAAACAAGTCAATGAATTCAAATGACATACGAGATTTCCATTAAGCATTAGGAATAATTTCTCAGTAGGTAAGAACTGTTCAACAGTGAAATGGTCTACTTTGGGAGGAAATGGGTTCTAGTTTGTTGGAGGATTTTAAAAAGAGTTGAATTCACATAGTTGATAAACTGGCCATCTGTCAGCTAAATTTTAATTGTGGATTATTTTCAGTTGTCGGAACTGGACCAGAAAATCCTTGAGATCCCTTCCAAGGCTACATTTTTAAAATTCTTTGTGTTATTCTCTTCACTACTCTTTGTAATGCATAAAATGACCTCAAATTTATGTTAGCCTTTATAGTCCTGCATTGATGGATCAAAGGTTAAAAAAAAGAAATGAAGAAAAAGAACCTAGTGTACATTTTGAACTTTTACAATCTGAAAAACATTACATGAAACTTCAATTTGATGGCTTATTATGACATAGAAGAATATCCAGATGCGATTAGTGATATTTCAAGAGACAGACAAATACTAAAATAGTTCAGTGATGCCTTTCCAGTCAGAGCTTATCAGTTTATCAACTATGTGAATTCAGAGAATGAGCTGAATACTTTCCCTGTCATTTATGATATAAAACAGTGCTGGTACATATTTTTTTCTCCCACTCTTAGATTGGTACCAAGTATATACATTAAAAATATTTTATGAAATACTAACTTTGAAAGCCAAACAACAGTTTTAAATGAACCTAGATTTGGATTCATCTAGAACTGAATATGTTAGGGCCTGGCCTTTAAAGGACAGAGAAAAAGAACTGTGATAAACAAATGCATGAAGAATCAATCACAGGGTGATATAAATTCAGCACTGGAAGCCACTTATTTCTTCAGATCTCACAGAATATTCACAGGATGTTGCAACATTTGCTAGGCTCTGACTACTGCATGTTATTGGGTCTAATCCTGGAGAATGGCAGGATATTAAGCAAACAAAGAACAAGTTATCACCTACTGAGATCTTCCTTCCCACCAACACATAGGCCTCCACAACAGGGATATACAGTGGGCCCTTGGCATCCACTGGGGTTTGGAAGGAGGTTTTATCACTCTCTTTGGGAGTGTGATCCATTGTCGGACAGCTCTTACTGTCAAGAATTCCTCCTAATGTTTGTGAACATTGTGAAATCTCTTTTCCTGTAGTTTGAATCCACTGTTTTGGGTTCTATTCTCTGGGACAGCAGAAAACAAGGTTGCTTCATCCTCAATTTGACAACTCTTCAAATATTTAAACAGGGCTATCATATCACCTCCTAACTGTCTCTTCTCCAGGCTAAATATACCTAGCTCACTATGGCGGGTTACAAACGGCCCTCAAGGGGCCGTTTTCCCGCCGCTGCCATTTGCTGCGTAGGGAAGCCCCAGCTGCCAGACCGCGAGGCTTCCCCGCGCAGCAAAAAAGGAGCGGCGAAATGCCGCTCCTTTTTGGAACGCGGAAGTGGCGCCGCGAGGGGTGGAGTGCGCCCTCGCGACGTCACTTCCACCGCGACACGTCTGGACGCACAGCGCCCAGTACGTCAAAATGGCGGCGCCCATGTGGATGGGCGCCGCGAAAAAGTACGCGCTCCGCACGTACTGGGAGGAAGGGCCGTCAGGAAGGTAAGAACCTTCCTAACCCTAATACGGCCTTTCCTAACCCTAGTACGCGCGGAACGCGTACTTTATGGCGGTTTGTAACCCACCTAAGTCTTTCCTCATAAGGCATGGTTTCCAGACCCTTCACCATTTTGGTTGCCTACCTTTGGACCTGCATCATACTATGCATTTATGATTCCTACATAGCCTCTGGTTTTCAACATGGGTTGAAAATATTTTTTAAAATATATAACACAACAGGGAAACAAACCCCCATCATTCCCAGCAGCTGCTTATTAAGAGGGATTTGGAGGAACTTTCATGGTCGCTGCATAGCCCATAAACTAGTGGCTATGTAAGGCCCATGAAAGTCCCCCAAATCTCATTTCCCAAGAGGCAGATGGTGGGATTGACAGGAGTTCTTTCCCCTGTTGATTGAGAAATGGCTGCCTGACATTCCCACCTCCTCTTGCATGGGCGATCTCTGGTGCAATGAGGATTTGTGATGGAATTCTTTTTCTGCCTATCTTGCTCATGGGAGGGGATGGAAACTTCAGGCAGCCACTCTTAATTGACAAAGGAATACATCCTTATCAATCCCAGAGGCTGTTTACTGGTAAATGGAGTTTGAGATTGCATGGCTGGAATCCAATAAGTACCATCAAAGTTACAGTACTACGTAGTACCTAATGATCTGTGCAGAAAATGCTGCTTCCTGTGCAGAATATGCTATAACTGAGAAAATATTCAAAATGAAATTTTTCACAAAGTTTTTTTGAGGAGAAAATTGCATTTTCTGCACTGAAATCCATATGCCAATTTTGTGCAGAATAAGGCTGCATCTGCACTGCAGAAATTGTGCAGTTTGACACTGCTTTAACTGCCAAGGCTCAGTGCTATGGAATTCTGAGATTTGTAGTTTCATGAACTAGTCTTTATCACACAACTTTGGTGCCACAACAAACTACAATTTCCAGGATTCCGTAGGGTGAAACCATGAGTGTTAAAGAAGTGTCAAACTGCATTAATTCTGCACTGTGGCAGCAATCTAATTCTCAAACTGCGAAGATCCTCACTATTCCAAGTTTCTCCTTGCCAGGTTTCCTGACACTCAGGAAACACATTTTTGACCACTTACTTTTTTTTTTTTTAAAAACATCCTTTCCAACCTACAGCATATGATCTAAAAAGGAATAGCGCTATATAAATAAAATTATTATTATTATTATTATTACAGCACAGCTTTTCATTTGACATTCTTTTTTTTTTTTTTTTGAGACACTTGAGCAATAGTTTGTCTAACACGTTGGTGGACTATGGCCAAAATCCTCTGCTCTATTAGTAATATTGCTGAACAGAAAATCAATGTGTAGATAAATTCCATTGACTCCATGGATCTGCCTTATAGAACTAATGATTAAATTTAGGCCTATAAGTCTATGTATTTATGAGTAAGGGGTGAAACAGACCACCCCAAAGGGGCAGGTGATGCAACTCCATTCTGGGTTTTTTCCAGCGTAAAAAGCAGCAGCTTTTATCCACTACTCCTTTTTGTGCCGGAAAAAAGCCGGCGTTTCCTGAAAAGCAGTGACTTCCCAGCACTGCTGCAGTGTGCAGTGTGTCAACGTTGCACCGCTGCAGCGCCAGAAAGCTGGCCCACATGTGGTCAGCTGTGTGGCTCCATGGCACTCCTGCAGCATGCACTGTCTGAACAGTGCACTGCCCGAGCACTGGGAAACTGCAATGGCCCTAAATAAGACCCATGAAACTCAATGACATTTAACAACTACTTATTATTATTATTATTATTATTATTATTATTATTATTATTATTACTATTATTATTAAAAGTATTAATAAAACATGAGTAACCTGTATTCAAAATAAGAGGCTGCCATCAGAACTAAATATGGAGAAACAGGACAGTTCCTATTAGAAAAAGCGGTCAGTAAGGCTGCATACTATCACTCTACCTATTCAACATGTATGCAGAAAATATTGTATGCAGAACAGGCTTAGAGGCAGGAGAAGCGAAGCTAGGAGGAAGGAACATTGAGAACCTACAATATGCAGACAACACACTACTACTAGCAGAAACCAACGAAGACCTGGAGCAATTAGTGAAGAAGGTCAAGGAGGAAAGTGACAAGGTAGGATTAATGCTGAATATTAAGAAAAGAAAAATAATGACCACAGAAGATCTATATGAATTCATCCTAGATAACAAGTAAATTGAAATAATCAAGAAATTCTCATATATTGAATCAAGTATTGATCAAAATGGAGACTGCAGCCAAGAAATTAGAATATAATAGGAATCAGAAAGGCAGCTGTGAAGGAACTGACCAGGATCCTAAAGTGTAAAGATATAATACTGAACACCAAAGTGAGAATTGTTCAAGTCATTGTATTCCCCATCATCATGTACAGTGAGAGCTGGACAATGAAGAAAGTTGACAAGAAAATCAACTTTTTTGAGATGTAGTGCTGGATAGGAGTTCTGAAAATACCATAGTGGGCAAGAAGACAAACAAATAGCTTCTAGAAGAGATTAAGCCCAAGCTCTCCTTGGATGCCAGGATCACTACACTGATGTTGTCATACTTTGGCCACATAATGAGAAGGTATGAATAACTGAAAAAGGCAAAAACACTAGGAAAGGTAGAGGGCAGCAGAAAGAGAGGAAGACCACATGCCAGATGAGCAAAACAGTGGAGGGTAGGGATTTTTGAAGATGTTTAATCCACAGCATCACCATGAATTAATGTTGACTTGAGGGCAGTTAACAACAGCAACAACAAATTATTGTCTACCCATCAAAATTCCCAAAATGACGTACCAAAAGAGCTCACA
Source organism: Sceloporus undulatus (assembly GCF_019175285.1). Taxonomy (NCBI): domain Eukaryota; kingdom Metazoa; phylum Chordata; class Lepidosauria; order Squamata; family Phrynosomatidae; genus Sceloporus; species Sceloporus undulatus. The sequence continues at coordinate 232,603,283 of NC_056523.1, forward strand.
ATATACTGTGACTCGAAGCAGCTTTATTTTGGCTGTCTGTAACAGGCCAATGTGACTCTAGAGTCCACCATCCATATGGAACCCATCATGTGTACTGAACATTAAAACAGACAAGATGTTGAACCTGCATTTCGAAGGAATACTCCTTCATGTGGTAAAAGCCATCTGATCTTACTTTTGAAGAAATTACCTCTAGAGAGGATATAGGCTGAAATATTTTATTTCTTTCATTCTTTCATAAAGAAATGGGTACAGAACACACAAAAACAGAGACATATTTTGGAGTCTGAAAAAACATGGGAGAAAAAGCCCATAGAAAGTCATGGCTTTTTAACAAAGCCTTTGGGGCCTAATTGATTTATTTCAAAATTTACAAGCACATGGTTTTAAACCATTTAAACTTTTAAAACATGTTGTCACCTATTAAATTGGTTACTATGCCTTTAATCTGTTTAAATTATTTTTATTGTTTTAAAATTTAAGATTGTTTTGAAACTTTTAATTGATTTTACTTGTACACTGACCTGACATTCTTGGATATAGGGCAGGATATAAATGCTTAATAAATGAATAAATAAATTAGGCAAAAAGATGACAATAGAATTGTGTGATACCTGGAGGACTTTACCAGCAGAAACATGAGTACTTATTTGAAAGTAAACATCGGCTTAATTTACAAGTCTAATTGCTAAGACATGTTTTAAGCAGTTTCATCACTGACAGCAAAAAGCTCTAACAGTTGCAGATGATGAGCATAGTGTTTCATCTATTTTGATTAAGGGATTTTCTTGTACATTCCTTTCCATCAAAAACCAATAAAAAGTTGGAGAATAATCCAAAGTAGAATTCAAAAAGATGCAGTTTCAAGTGAAAATCACCGGCCTATCATCTTACAGAGGAGTCTTGCTTTTGTGCATGGGTTTGAGTATTGAAAATGCAAAATAAATAAATATCAACTTGCATTCCATGAGGGGAAGAGATTTGTGAAGTTACCTTGACTCCAATGGGTTTGTCTTAGGTTGTCTTAGGTTGCTGCCACACTGCAGACTTAATGCAGTTTGGCACTGTTTTAACTGTCGTTGATCCATCCAGTGGAATCCTGTGACCTGTAGTTTGTTGCAGAACCAGAGCTCTCTGAGGGAGAAGGCTAAATATTTCACAAAACTACAAATCCCAGAGCCATTGAGCATTGAGCCATGGCAGTTAAAGCAGTGTCAAACTGCATTAGTTTTGAAGTGTAGATGCAGACTTAGTCCACACTTTCAGCATTTCATGGGACAGATGCAATTTGGGCACTGGAATCTGCATGTCAGAGATTCATACAGTCATACAATTCACATTCATATGTGACATATAACTGGAAATATGTTCACATTTAAACAATATAAGCAAAGAAAGTGACCGAGTTAAACAGGGGTAGAAACTGTGCATCTTTGTAGACTTAGATAGCACAAGCAAAAGGTGAGGGATGGTGTGACTTGCAATTTAATATCTTCTGAACAAATGCAAAATTTACACCTCTGCCATAAAAGCAACAGCTACAACAATATAAATACCTGACGGAATCAGCAACAAGGAGGTGCACTTGGGAGGAATCCCATGGTTGTAGACTTGATAAATAAGCACATCCCTAATAAAAGTGGATCCACTATAGGGATTTACACCTAATCTATATAAGCAACAAAGGCCATAATGCTTCTTTAAGACCTCAGTGTTTCTTCTAATAATAGATACTGAATTACCATGCAAGAAAGCAAAAAATTAATACCATATAATTTTAAAAATTCATACATTTGGCTCAATTATCTTTTTTTACATGGCCAGCAATCTGTTGGTTAGTCCCATCTAAAGTAGACCCATTTATTGAATGGTGAGTCAACTCATAGATAAACCTAACAGATTCAATGGGTCTGTTCAAGTCAGGCCTACCAATAGAATTTATGCATTAGTTTTATCAACATTTTTGAACAATCAATTACAATTCTAACAATTCTATAACCTGACTCTACATTGCCTACTTAGTTGTATACATGTAACTAAGGAATGTCTCTGGGCCCAACTCACCCCCAACTTATTTTACCAGGTGGCAGACATACGGAGAGATGGAGGTCTGTTCAGCTGGCAATCTGGGCACAGGAAGAAGATGTTTTCATCCCGTCAACATACCAGTAAGTGAGGTTGCATCAAAGAATTGTGATGTGGGCCCTGCTTCTGATTATTCAGCCTCGCCTCCTAGCAGAGAAGGTAGAAATGTCCTCCTCCTGAGCCACAGTCAGCAGCTAAACAGACCACAGTTTCTCAGTGCAGTTGCTGCCATACAAAGTAATTCTGAGGGGCATTCATGATTGTGGAAATTGGGCAACATTCGTGACTATGTAGATTTAGTGAATAGAGAACAGTTACGGATTCATAATTCTGGGTTATGAATCCGTATCTGAAATTCAGAATGCCACTCAGTTTCTTGATTCAGCCAGAATTTGAAAATTTATTTGAAGGAATTTGAATAGTTTATTTATTTATTTGCTCAATAAAGAAATATTATTTATTTTTAAGTCTGTACACACAGCTCCTAAGAAACAAAAATATTTCCCCCAGTGTAGTTTAAAGAATACAAAATAAAGGATATAAAAATACAACATTAAAATCAAAACAATAATATCACCAGGTAAAAAGATCAACACAAATCATTCAGTGATAACATCTCATGTTTAAAAGAACTAGAAAAATAAAAAGGTCTTCAACATGGTGGGCACCAAATGAGTCACCTGGGGAGCCTGTCTCCATGTGGATACCACCACAAAGAAGGCACTCGGTTAAGCCTCTGTAGTCCTGGTTCTAGCATACAAACACAGTAGGCAATAGCCAGGTTGTTGCTATGTAAGAGCACCAACAATTCACAGAATCACAGGGACGAAGGGTGTCCTAACAGTCATTTAATCCAACCCTCTGCTAAAGCAGATCTGCTGGTATAACATCCTGATAGGCTAATGTGTTCTGCTTAATTACCTCTAATAGACTGAGAAACCACCACTTTCCGTGTTTAATTTTAATTCACCTTCTCATCATTTTAACTCACTGGTTTGGGCCCTGCCATCTGGAGCAACAGAGAATAAATCTGTTCCATTATCTATGTGGCATGCATTCAAATATTTGAAGATTGCTATTATATCACTTTTTAAGCATCTCTTCTCAAGCTAAATATTTCAATCTCTTTCAAATGATACATAGTAAGCAACAGGGCCTCCAGCTGGGACTGAAATCACAATATGCAGGGAAGATTTCCTTTAACTGTTTCCTTCTGTGCTCACAATTCTGATGAAAATTGTTTGTCCAAATTCAATTCTGACACTTTGTTACCTAAAGCCAGAAGAAAATGCCCATGCTACGTCGAGAAAGGAAAATATTCCTCATTACAAAATCACTACCACCCATTCTTTGAAGGTAGTAACAATTCAGTTCCTACTTTCCATCTTCTTCCCATAAATACAGTCTGTTATGGAGAAACGGTTATTCAGTCCCACCTATATTCAGCTAATGGCCCATGTAAATTTTTTCTATGCTCAGTCTGCTTGCAACATGAAGGTATACAATGAAAGCTATTTTTATAAAGCCCAGCAGACACTCCTGGGTTGACAAATGAAGCCCAAGAGCTTCTAAATCACACTGCATACTGATGATATTGCCCTACCAGATTAGCATAAAAGGTATTTATTTTAAGGGAGGAAATATAATTTTCATTATTAATGATACTGTGGCTCCATGATTTACCTTTGGGCTTGTAGCATGGAGTAGGAATTATGCACTCTTCTTTGATGTGAGGCTTTGTTTTAGGACTGCAGCCACCCGTATGCATCCCTCTGTGATCAATGCACAGAACCACTCGGTACCTCAGGCCTTGGCCACAGGTCACTGTGCACTGGAAGGGAAAAGAAGCATAAATTTCCATGAATAGCATTTTTTTAAAACATGCCCTCTTTTCCAGTCTTGGCAAGGTTGGAACCAGGATTACTTCACCGACTAGCCCAATTTCGTTGATTTGTAGATTACTGGCATTTTGATATTGCATGCCAATACATTTGTGTGGATTGTCATTAATCATTAGGGCTCCCTTGCTCAGCTATTTCACTTATAGACACCATTGGTTATGGTTATGAATGCTTAGCCACTCCCAACAGTAGTCACCTGTGTTCTACAGAAGCAAAGTATCTGTGCTGTAATTATAAGGTCTGTTGATGTTGTGTGTTTTCAAGTACTTTCTGACTTATGGTCACCTTAAGGTGAACCTATAATTTTTTTTTCTAGAGCTAAGAGTGTGTGCCTTGCCTAAGGTCATGTAGTTTCAATGCCTGAGCGGGGAATCAAACCCTGATCTTGAGAGACGTAATTTAATGCTCAAACCACTATACCACACTGGCTCATTTATACAGTAATCAGTGCTATTGGAGGATACAGGATGACCATTAAGGTGCTATTGGGGGCATGTGGCACTATGTATAGTGGAAACTATTTTGCTTTGATTTTTAATTTCTAAATTGTATTTCATATAAAAATATTACCTCCACTCATACCAGAACAGAGTAGTAGTTTCTGAAAGGAAAGTTAACTATATCTGTTTGGATCCATGATGTAATTATTGATTGTTGTATGTCTGTAGAAGGTATATATTTGGAAAGCTCTTTAGAGAGGCATGTAACTCAGTTACATCCATTTTTACCCTGAATAAAGTCCTAATGAATTTTACAAGGCTTACTGCTCCACGTGAATAGGATTGCAGCCTAATATTATTATTATTATTATTATTACCACCTTTATTTTAAAAAGAAAAATTAAAAAAATAAAACTTTTATCTCTGACTTTGAAATTTGTCTTTTTACATGTGGTAATGGAAATACATAGGTACCATGATTAAGAATGGGGAGGGGATCATACATGCCATTGTTCCCTATTACTATGTATGGATGTGAGAACTGGACAATTAAGAAAGAAGATAGGAAGAAAATCCATTCATTTGAGATGTGGTGCTGGAGAAGAATGCTTAGATTTCATGCACAGCCAAAAAGACAAACAGATGAGTCCTAGAGCAGATCAAGCCAGAAACCCCCATAGAAACCAAGATGACAAAACTTAGGATGGTGTACTTTGGACACATCTTGAGAAGGCATGAATCACTGGAAAAAAAACAATAATGCTAGTATAGGTGGATGGAAGTAGAAAGAGAGAAGAAGGCTGTATGCTAGATAGATGGACTCTATTAAAAAGATGATGAGTTTTCAGGAGTTAGGAAGAGCAGTGGAGGACAGGAGTCTTGGAGATGTCTCATCAGCAGGGTTGCCATGGGTCAAGATCGACACAAAGGGAGTTAACAACAACAAACCATGATTAAACACAAAGTAAAATCTCCTTTGTTGCTATTTACATTTTCAGCAAACCAGTATTGTGTTACAGTGATACAATATCAATCTCCCCATCTAGAATCAGTCAATATCGAAGGCACTCTTAAATTATTATAAACCTTCTTACTAGCAGGCAAGGTCTTTTAGCATCCCTGAGTAACGTTTTATAGCAGAATTCACAGAGAACTAGTCTCATAAGGTAGGAATTTTATGACATTGTCATCTGAGGAGTTTTAAACAGTGCTTCTAGTTCTCTGCCTCTGCTATGTACAGTATTTTTTTAGCAGACAAGAAACAGCTGTGGTAAAAAGGTTGTCCCAACAAAGTAATTGCATCCCCCCCGGGAACTATTGCACCCCACACAAAGTTATATAAGTTGGGAGGCAGAATGTCCCATGCTATTTTCTAGCCAAAACATGATGCAGAAAAGCTGGTGTAAGTGGATGAGAAATACCCCAAGGGCCTAAAGATTGGACAACAGTAAGTGAACTCTCACTTGATCCTGTCCAGAAAGGACCAAGTGGAGATACTGATGTCATGAAAAGCAGACACAGAACAGTTAGCATACCAACAGAATAAAGAAAAGGTAGTTTTTCCCTATATATTTTGTAGAACTACAGTATAAGCATATTCACTTGTTTATAAGTATTACATCTTATGAAACCTCTCTGACTCCCATGGTCAGATTTTGTTGGGTAATCTGAATATAGTGATTTCTTGAAGGAGGGGCTATCCCTTCATCTTATTTTGGAAGGAGGTTAAAACGTGAGAGAGGATACTGGTTATGTCCTAAACTGCAATATATAGTACCAAAGTATATTGATATTAGTGTGTAACATTATACTTATTATATCAATTTACTGTCAATACAAAAAAAAGAAAAAGAAAATTTAAATCAGCAGGGGTCAATATAAGCATTACAGGTCTTCTACTTAATTATTATGGTTGGACTTATGGCTTTCTTCCAGGTACCTGGGCAGTAATCCAGCATCTTTGTTTCTGGTCAAAGGGCACATTATAAATGCTTAAATCATGTCTGTAGATAGCTTACCACTTTCAGAGCATGCCTATGAATTATAATTCAACTACATTATTTATATTTGACTGTTTTTATAAGTTAATTGACTGGGATTTTATGTCTGAATCCTGAATACATTTACAGGTAAAACTCAGTATGAACAGAATCCTAAACTGTCAGCAGGGTTTAATGTTTTTCTCTCCTTGGCTTAATTTTATGTTCTTAGAATCTTCAACATTTATGGAGAAACCAAGACTTCGGTAATGCTTTACACAATAAAGGAGGTTTAAACTACTCCCCATTCATCTCACAATTGAAGCAACTAGATTAAAGGACCAAGTCGAGAAACTCAGTATCTGTTTGGTCTCACACAGTGTGTATTTTTCCCTGACAGTACTTAGGCTTAGGCTCATCATCTCAGTGGAGCTATTCTTGTTGGTAAAGAAAGGGCCCACATGAGGTAATCCATCAGCATGAAGCAGAAATATTAGTGTAGCATGCTGGCAATATAGAGGGCCAGATACAGGGGAAACACAATTCCTCCACTGAAGTAATGTATGAGCCAGGGATGTAAATATACCATAAAATGGGACACATGTACACAAACTGTTGTGTTTTTATATGCTGTGATAGCCATCTTTGTGTAAAAACTCTTCCCAATTGGGAAAACCGAAATTCTTAGACAATAATTGAATTTTGACCATTCAGAAGTATTAAAGGAGTATAGTATATTTAAAATTTTGAGTTTGCCTTTATACAGAGGCTATTTCAGATCATTACAAAGACCCCAGAGTGGATATGGCCTTTTAAAAATGCTATTTCACTGTGCACCATGCTTTTTCTATCCCTTTTCATTTCTTGCTAGGGTCATTTGCTGAAAATGTTGGAGGTACTTCTAGAATGCAGGGGATTCATATGTAATATGTTAAAATACATATACAGGTTTGAATCTCGCTTATCAAAAATGCTTGGGACCAGAAGAGTTTTGGATTTTTTTCGGATTTTGGAATAATTTTATATATATAATGAAATATCTTAGAGATGGGATGTAAATCTAAGCATGACATTCATTTATGTTTTGTATACACCTTATACACATAGCCTGAAGATAAGTTTATACCTAATGTTTTAATAATTTTGTGCATGTTTATATGGATACACAAACTTTGTTTCATGCACAAAATTATTAAAAACCATCAGAAAGCACAAGTGTCTCTTTTTCAGCCACCCAAGTGGAACATTTTAGATTTTGGAGTATTTCAGGTTTTGGAATTCTGGAGAAGGGATACTCAATCTGTACATATATAAATTTGAAGAATGTGATTACCGGTGACCACTCCTGAGCCAGCCACTTAGGACAATCAAAAATGTTGCAGGGCTGGACAATGGGCATCTTGGGAGTGTACATGCACTTCCACTCTTCCACAGAGCTGACAAGCCCCTGGATGTCTTCTTCCACACAAGAGACTGTGCGGCTCTGGATGCCTCCTCCACAAGAGGAAGAACATGCAGTCCATGGAGTGCTTTCCCACCTGCAAAATAAAATAGCAGTCAAGGAAAAGTCACACTACCTGAGTTATCTATCTTTTGATATATTCAGTTTCCCAGTGGAACCCTTATTGGTACATCAGTCAGTATTTCATCTCTTAACACCCAACTGAGATTAAATAATTTTGTCAAATTGATGAAGGCGTTTGCGCTGTGACATGTGTGAAGGTAATCCATTGCACAGGCATGAATTCCATTTGCTAAGATATTTTCCTAGAACTGCAGGAGGAAATGGGAAATAGCATCTCTTAGCAACAACTAATCTATAGCATTAAGTAAAACAAAGATCCACTGTACTGAGTGATTTCCTACTACAGGTTGAGTCCCCTTTATCCAAAATGCTTGGGGCCAGAAGCATTTTAGATTTTTTCAGATTTTGGAATACTTTCATATACATAATGGGATATCTTGGAGGTGGGACCCAAGTCTAAACACAAAATCCATTTACGTATCATATACACCTTATACATTTCATTTTATGGTAATTTTATGCACAATATTTTTAATTATTTATGTACATTGTTGGGGACATTGAATCATCAGAAAGCAAAGGTATCACTAACTCAGCCACCCCCCCCCTCCCAAAAAGTTTCAGATTTTAGAATTCAGGATGAGGCAAAACAAACAAGCTTCATTTATATACCACTTCATACTGCCTAAGCGGTGTCTAAGCGGTTTACAACTGTAAGCTAATTTGCCCCAACAATCTGGGTACTCATTTTAGCGACCTCAGAAGGATGCAAGCCTGAGTCAAGCTTGAGCCCTTTTACTGGTCTTGATCTCGCAACCTTGTGGTTTTGAGTGAGTAGCTGCAGTACAGGCATTTAACCACTGCGCCACCAGGACTCAACCTGCAGTAAAAAGATGGGACAGGCTTAGAATAAGTAAGTACATAAAAATCCTAGTGTCTGTGGGATCGCTCCCCCCCCCATTTATTGGGGCTAATTGTATGTATTATTCATAACTGATATTTGCACTTAAAGTATTTTGCCAATCACTTTTCCTTGAAAAGGATAGATTTGGTCTAGGCACATCCTATTGCTGATTCCTACATTGACTTGATTCAAATAACTCTGTTCATGCAACTTCACACCCCATATCTACAGTGAATGCATCAGAGGGAAAGCAGGACCATGTTTACTGATCCTGCCCCAATCACTAACAGATGAATAGTCAGTATAATGTCTGGAAAAGAGTATCTATGTATAGTCAAATCTAGATCTGCTCCAGCTAACTGGGAGTTTTGATTACATATGAGTTTCCTACACATGCACACAAACTTAATGCCATTCTGTGGACACTAGTAGTAAGCACATCCCAACCTTCTCATTTACAGAATAAGTGAATGGGCTTGTTTGTTTTTATGAATAAGTCTGCTATTATTACAAAATTCAATTTTGATTCTCAATGCAGTCTAGTTTTGCAGGTTGGCTAACCATTTCATGTCTGAGAAAACATACTTAGATCTGCATTATAAAACATGAACTGGTCATCACTTGCAGGCCATATAGTCGGTATGACTGTTATGTTCCAGAGGGCAGCTCTAGAGGTTGGAGGTGATTGCTGGAGCCAGTCATTAAATGAAACTTCAGAACAGTAGTCCATTAGACAGTGGGACAGAGTGCTTTAGGAAGTGGTGGGTTCTCCAAAATCTAAAGCTAGACAGTCATTTGTCAGGGACGCTACAATTGCATCATGCATTGCAGATCCTATATTGAACCCAGGTCAAACTAGATAACTTTCAACTTTTCTCCCAACTCTGTAATTTTTTGAATAATGGTATTGACAATAACATGATTGTAGCACAACAGACCAGCTTTTCCTCTAGCTGATTCATTCATTATGCTTTCTTAAGTATGTACCTATGATTTTTTTCTAAGTGTATACCTATAAATATGTGACCACAGCAAATACGTACATATACAGTGGTTCCTCCCTTACACGGGGGATCCATTCCAGACCCCCCCCTCCGCCTAAGGGAAAAAACGTGTATGCTTGAGTCCCATTAGAAGTAATGGGGCTTGTGCCCGTGGTGTGGGCGCGGGCCCCATTACTTCCTCTGGGGCACATGAGAGTTTTTTCCGGCACAGCTTCCAGCATATGCTGCTGTACATGTATATGTGAAACAAGACTGTCTGTGGCTACTTAAGTAAAGCATCCTTGGTGGCACGCCTGCGTTTGCAGTTTCACAGTGTGTGAAATGGTTCTTGCCAGCTGAAAGCAAATTGTTATGATGTTTTTCAGTACCAAGGCTCAGATAAAATCACCATTTGAGACTTCATAACAGATCTTATGAAGTCATAAATGGGGGCTAGGACCAAGGTTTTTCTCCTTATCTTTCTTCTCCCCCTTCACATTATATGTCATACTTGGTATGAAGGTCCTTCTTTGCATTGTTAGAATTTCATATTATGTAAATTCTGCCTCATTGTTGGCTAATAAACTAGGGGGGAAAGCTGGGACATTTTCTTGGTTTGTTAACAGACTCTGAACTAGACTTCCAGGGCTTTTATGTAACAGCAAACCCTGGCTTAATACAAGCCAGCCTCTTGCCACTGAAAGTGATGGCATGATGATAGTAAGAGAGGAGAGGTATTAATTCACAGCAACATAAATGATAATTTATGAAGCCTTGAACGTGTTTCAAAACCAGGCCTATGCCTCACATCTTGGTACTAACCACAACACAACTGCTAGTTTAGGATAAGTACTTTTTAAAGGTGAACTAAAATGAAAATAAAATAAAGAACTAAAGATGACAGAAACTTTTCAGCCAACAATACATGGCCTACAAATCCCATGTACCTCTCACACAATTTGCAGCTCTGTAAATGTATAGCCCACCCAATCCTGCTACAACAAATAATTAAAAAAGGAAGGAATCATGTTCATGAAAGCTTCTAGGAGGTTTGTCTCTTCTTAAAAACATTTTGTTCCAAAAGATGAGCAAACCACTTGGTTGTACTTATATACCTTGGTGTACTAAGTTTGGTTGGGCCAATTTTTGAACAAAGAATGTATATTTTCATTCTTTGTTTATATTCCATCCAGAATTGGAATTAGATACATGAAGATTAGCAGGGCATTCTATGATTAATAGTCATTTTAACCAAAATGGGATGATGATACATGTCTTTAAGACACATAAAACACACACGCACACAGAGGTTACTGTTCAACCAGGCTTGTTGTAATTGGTTGAATGCTTCAATGATTAGACTCAATTGTCTCTGAATGAAAGCATATAAGCAAAAGTAATTCCAATAAGCCAAGCACAATTGAATAAAGCTGCTTCATTATGGCAGTGGTTACACAGTAATATCAAACTGCACTCTTATAGTGCTCCTACGGCCCTTTTACTGCTCTGGCTGCCTCCTTTGGCATTCTGGGGTTTGTAGTTCAGTGAGGCATAAGAGTTCTCTGGCTGAGAATTGTAAATGCTCCTCCCTCAACTGCAAATCCCAGAATACAATAGGAAGCAGCCAGAGCAGTTAAAGTGGATTTGCAGCACTGTAAGAGTGTAGTGTGTTCATCCAATTAGTCACAGGTCTTTAAAAAAAGTCTTTACCTAATTCAGACAAAGGTATGCTGCTCAAAGAATTAATGATTATAATATTAAGTTTTAGTGACACACTATTGAACAAAAATGATAAAATACGTTAAGGAACATTTACAGAGACAATTCCTTTTTATTAGAACAATGAAGGATTAATAGTTATTTTACAGTAGTTCAATTAAGACTACTTTGAAAGTTGTTAATTCAGTACGTATTTAAAAACACTGCAATAACCTAACCTGAAATGGCCAACAGTCTATTATTTGCCTTGTAAGCTAATTATTCACATTCAATATCTTTTAAATATATATATATTATGTGAAATTACTAATTCTGAAGAGCAGTATGTATAGAGAGATTCTGTAGCCCCTTTGAGACTAACTGAAAGAAAGAGGTTGACACCGTGAGCTTTCGTAGACTTAAGTCTACTCCTCAGATCTCTCTACATACTAATTCTACAGACTAACATGGCTATATCTTTGTATTATACCTCTGAAGAGCAGAGACATTGAACTTTATCACATTGGCCCTGGAACGGGCCTGTAGCATCCCAAAATGGAACGTTCTGGGGGCAGGAGGTGACGGGGAAGTCATTTTACTGCACAGTGAGAACACTGCTGCCGCCGCCGAAGGTCCCCATCCCATTCTGGATGTGTTCCCCAGGGGGCGATTTTCGGGAATGCTTCTCAAGCATTCCCGAAAATCGCCACCTCTGGGATGCATCTGAAAGGGGATGGGGATGGTTGGCGGCAGCAGCGTTCTCGCTGTACAGTAAAATGTGTTCCCCGCTGCCTCCCGTCCCCAGAACATTCTGTTTTGGGATGCTACAGGCCCGTTCCAGGGCCAAATTGATAAAGTTCAAGGTTCATTTTTATGAAAATTTGATTTCAAAGCTCTTCCTTAACCAAGGGACTGTGAATGCCATTGTGAGACAATTCCAATCAAACACTAGCCCCTCATCTATCAAATATGTGCACACTGTCACATGGAAAAAAGGGCAAGACAAAAAAGCAATTACTCATAATTTGTGATTATCTCCATCACACAAATGGGCATTCCAGTTCACAAGGTCTTTGGTTTCCTGTGATGGACAATTATTCTATCGGAAAGCTCAGGACAATTCAGCTTCTATATAGAAAATCAGAGGGCAATGCAGAAAGAAAAAAGAAAGAAAGAAATGAATGAATGAATAAATAACAGTCATAGACAGTTGCCATTGTGAATAACTACCATTCTCTGTTAGAGTATCAATAAACCACAAAGAATATGTACATTTGTTAAATTGTGTATTTGGTTTACATACCGGGGAAGAGGATGGTAGAGGTCATAGGGCATGATCTGCTTGTATCCATCACTGTTAGGAACAATAATGCCAACCCTCTGAGTAGAAGGTACACACAATAAAATAAACACTAAATGATTACATTATACAAAACCACAGCATTAAATAGCTTATCTAATCATCTAAAATCTTGCTAAAAATCAAAAGGCATAACACAATGGAGCAAGTGAGTGGACATTCTCACCTATCATTTTCACTTTGCTAAATTTTTCATGAATCACTGATTTACAAGTTAGTTAATATGACATCCACAATATAAACTCATCTATCTAGTATGAAATAGACTTGAGTATTAATCCTAGAATTAAAACTGAATTTGTATGGGTGAGGGAAGGGATGTGTTCTGTATATGTACCTGTACCAGAGGAATAACAGGTTTTGTGCTCTTAACTATCACAAAGATCAGATGGTTTATGCCTCCACTAAAAGTTAACGGTCAGTTTAGGGGATTCAGCATATTAGAAATATGGAGAATAGTACACTTGGCTCATCATTATTCACTGAAAAATGAAATTACTAATGATTAATCAGTAGACTTTAAATGTCGTAATATCTCAACATGATGTCATCTCCAGTATAATTATAACATATGGCCTGGCTTAAAAACAACAACAATCCATTGCAAAAACTCTCCTCCACTGTGCACAGACATACACTGCCTGACCATCTATTTATATTATAGTGTGCCCTTATGGCAACGGAAAGTGAATGCTTTTATAATTTGCTTTTCAGATTCTCTAGCAGGGTTTGCACAGCCTACAAAGTTTTGAACAATGAGGTAAACAGAAAGCGGCTCACTATAATTTTCATAGAAAAACATATCCAAATAATGTTGTGGATGAGTGAGCAGTTTAACCACAGACCATTTCAATGGCTGGAATGAGAAAAGTCACTTTGAACTGGGTAGAATATAAAAGAATTCAAAATGTATATGATAATATGAGGTAAACCACTGTACAAATTTTCTCTGTCACAAATCAAAATGCCAAATGCCAGAAAACTAATAGTGTCTTCCACCAACCTCAATTTACATTAATGGAGTAGATGAGTTTCAGTCCGTCGGAAAGAAAAAAGGGGGGAATTTCAACTCTAAATTAACCTTGCAAAACAAATCCAGAAACTACTAATATTTACTTGTCAGTGATACTCCCTTATGCTCCCTTTTACAAGCTTGAGCTGAATGACTACTGCAGATTAGTCAACTCCCAAATTAACTAGTAACGAGGTTTAATTTATCCATTTTGACGCCATTTAAGGCTCAGGTTTGTTTTTTTGAGGCATGGTTTGACGGAGCATCTGATCCTACTGGGATGGTTTCTTACTTATGTGCCCTCCTCTTCTCTTTTCACACTTCAGGCTACAGACAGGCGCCTGTGTGAGAGTGCTTATGATAAGCAAATCTCCTGTCCTTCCTTTCTTACATTAATTACAGTCTTTATATTGATAATACTTAACTGAACATACCTTTTAACACTCTGAATGACACCCCATTACACACCTTTCTCTGCTTGTCCTGACAAAGTAATTTTGTGCCTTCACTTCAAATGCCTCTCCTCTTATGTAGAGTTTCAACTTTCTGTCTACAGATCTAACAAATGAAAATTATTCCTTCTGGCCTTTTACACATACAGACAGAGGCCCTATGCAGACCGGCAGAAATCACTGGCCTGTGGGCAGAATCAGGGCGCAGGTTCCTCACATTGGATGCCCTAACTCCACCCCATGGTGCTCATCCACAATGTGCATACCATCATGATGCACCTCCAGCGCTGCATCCACATGATGGAGTGCCAAAGGGGCATCTATGCTGCATTTTCCACTCTCCAGTGGCCAGATCAGGGCCGTGGCATGAGGTTGCCATGGCCCTAATCTGGTCAGGAAAGGGACAGCTGCATGCCACCCCTTAGCGGCAATATGTATAGCCCCTTAGTTCACTCATTTCCTCTGCTGATAACGCAGCTATTTACCATATATTCGACAGATTCAGGACTACAGAAAGCAAGCATGAGACCCATTGTAGACCAAAGCTTAGAAAAGTTACTTTTATGGATCATATCTCACAGAATATCGCAGTGACCACAACAATTTGGAGTTGTAGTCTGAAAACTAAGTTCTCCAAACTCTGCTACTTTTAATCCATGAATGCTTCTATACTAAAAAAACAAACAAAAAAAATTTAGTCCTTAAGGTGCCACAATTGCTTTCTTTTTTTAAAAAAAGATGTTTGTTTTGTACTGAAAAAAAAAAAGACTGTCAGCGATCACAACTCAGTAGCCCAACCTACAAAATTGAAAGGCTTGAGTAGAGATGGAAAGAACATCAACTTTCTGAGCTACCCAAGTGTCTACTTCTCCACTGTCTAGTGCCAGGGGTGGTCTGTAATGCAAAGGATAAGATGATGCACCCTCCTCATTCCACATATACAAGGTGCCTAGGCTAATAACAATCACTTACTTCAAACTGGTACCTCCTCTATCACACCTGAGTGATGTTAACCAGTTTTGGTGAACAGGACAGTCTATATCTGTCTGTCTGTATTTCATGGGATTTTCTGAGGCAAGGAATACTCAGAGGTGGTTTTGCCCATTTCTTCCTCTGAAATACAGCCAACAGTACCGGGTATTCATTGGCAGTCTCCCATCCAAGTATTAAGCAGGGCTGACCCTATTTAGCTTCCAAGATCACATGGGATCTGGTGCCTTTAGAGTATTTAGACAACGATTTTAACTTTTGTATTATCAGTTTTTGGAAGCTGTATTGTGCTTTTAAAATGTTGTATACCACCTTGGATCTTGTGTTGGGAGAAAGGTGGGATACTAAACAAACAAACAAACTTCAGTTGAACATTTAGAAATTCAGCTTTGGGATCCAAAGAAATGCAAAGTTACCAAGATAATGTGAACACAGCAAATATAAGAGTTCCAGGTATGAACAATATTTTGTTTCTCATGTTCTGTAATGGTAGAAATTTGGGGCCCAAAGGAAAATTTGATGGGAGGGGGCAGAATTCTTATGGGCCTCCCCCAATGCTTTAATTTTGTCCCACTCCTTAGCTACACCTTCAGGTGGCCCTGACCGAATCTGAGCATCAACAGCATTTAAGTCACTTTGCCATATGAATCCTAGCTACACAGCAGCTGACATGGCAGAAACTTTGTACCATTTCTTTATAGATTGTTAATGATTCACACATTGCAAAAACACACACAGGGAGTGTATTCTTTCAGAAAATGTGCCAAATCCTATGGGTATTCCAATCACGAATGTAGGGGAAATGGGAATGCAGATATATGCCTCATAATTGCTGTCTATTTAAATACCTTTCAGTGATGTGATGACAGCATAAGAGGAAGGCAGTTAAGACATTTTCGGCATGACCTGCCAATTAGAAATGAACTGAATAGACCTCTTTAATTAGTTAAGCAAACATCCTGTCAAGAGGAGTCTCTTCCAGTTTCATGTTCTTATCCATGATACCAATATATAGAAACTCAAACTCTAGCAGCCATGTACGGATTGATTTTGTGCACACAATAACTATTTCTTTCTGCCTCCTCCTCCACTCAAACCCTGATGTTTCCAAAGCATCCTTTCTTTCTTTCTTTCTTTCTTTCTTTCTTTTTTTAAAATGGGTCTTTGACACTTCATTACTTACATTTGCATACAACTAGAAGCCTATTCGGTCATTCTGGCCTGTTACAGACTGCCAAAATAAAGCTGCTTCGGGTCTCTTTGGAGGCATGCTGTTTAAATGATGCATGCATCCTAAGAATCCAGAAGTTGCACCAAAGCTGCACTCGAGTCCTTAGGAATGGAGTGTGGCTTTGGCGCAACCTCCGGACTCTTAGGACCCACGCATCATTTAAACAGCATACCTCCAAAGAGACTCGAAGCAGCTTTATTTTGGCAGTCTGTAACAGGCCTCTGTTTCGATGAATAACCAGGACTAGCCCAAGACTTTCTGACTTCTCACTGACAACCCAAATCTAACCTAAGCTAGCCAAGTGATAACCAACGCTAGCCAAGTGGTGTTGATACATGAGGGCAACTAATCTCAGGAACACACCACTCACTTCAAAATACAACAGTAACATAATAACCAACTAACAATTCATTGCCCTTTTCTGGCAACTGACTTTGCCTGATGTTAGGGCTGGCCGTGTGAATTATCAACATATGCACAACTAACCAATGTCTGAAGTAAGAGGCTTCTGTACTTCTGTAGGTTCCCTGCATTATACTGACAGCAGGAAAAGCTGCACTCGACATTCCCTGGGTAGCATCTAGGTGTCCATGTACACTGTAGAAATCATGCAGTTTGACACAATTTTAAATGCTGTAGCCCCATCCTATGGAATCCTGGGGTTTGTTTTTTTACAAGGTCTTTAGCCTTCTCTGCCAAGACTGCTCGTCCCTCACAAAATTATTAATCCCGGGTTTTTATAGAATGGAGCCATGGTAGTTAAAGTGGTGTCAAACTGCATAATTTCTACAGTGTAGATGCACCATAGACAATTAAAAACTTCTGGGAGAGAATCATGACAGTGACAAAGAGTATGCTATGAACTATGACTATTGATTATTTACAGAGATGGAATGCCTGAATAGGGTTGCCTGGTTGCTCCCTTGTAGAAAAGTATTGTCCATAAAATCATCATTTATTCTTTTAAAAGCCATAAACCAGTTGCCAAAATTGATATTTTGGCCATCCTGGTGGGTCAGTTGTTTGTTCTAAACCAGCTAAATCCATGCTTTGCTTTGCTTTCTTTGTTTGCAAAAGCAATTTCTATCAGTTTGATGTATCTAGATTCTTGTGTTCTGAGACAAAGCTATTACATTCTGTTTAAATTTTTAGAAATCTTCATTTTTCTAAGATGAAAAACCCAAAGATCCACTACACTTATATAGGATGTCTGTTTCCCAGCACTAGATACTCTTTATAAAGAGAGGGCAACTAATATTTTGATCATATAGCTGCCATATCCAGTTCAAAAACCATAGAAGAACTGATCTAGAAGTGCATGGTTGGGGGGAGGTAGTCTTTGTTTGGGGGAACTGATGTGCCAGTGTTTGTAATCCCAATCTCACTCAGGAGAAAAAAAATACTGAAAGGGATTTTAAACTTTTTTTAAAAATTGAAAGAATTAAATATATTTGAAAAATCTAATAAAGAGACAGCAAAATGATGAGTGTCACTGTTTATTGCACAATGGGGCATTAATAGCCTTGTTAAAGAGTAATGGCACCTATGAACAAAGTGTTATATTTCCTAGTTCAGTTTAGGCCATTTCATTCCATTCTGTCAAGACAGCAGAGGTTTAAACTCTTTTGCCCTTCAGGATCTTTATGTCAACAACCTCACCTAAATATGTCTTGTGGAAAAGTAAAAAATTACTTCCTGACATCTGCCTAGAAGTTATTTTTCACTCTCTCTTTTGATTTGCATGTATCATGCAGACACCTGTGCATGTGCAGTGTGAGATCACACAGAAAACAAAGCTAGAAAACAGCAGAGGTAATTTCCCAAAGATTAATGACATGCACGAACTCCAGTAGAATGAATAAGGAAGGTGAGCATTCAAAAAGGAACAGCAAAAAAATAAATACAGAAATAAATATCCAGGCCAGTGCAAGTATCCCTGACATGTTAAATGATCATGCGTCCTTCTCTTTAATTATTGCACGCTGAGAGGTTGGGAATTGTGCATTTCTATTTACTTTGTATTATTCAGACTGGATTGAGACTCATGCAGCACATTAGCCATTGTACAAAGCACACTGTGGAAATAATCCAGTTTGAGACCTCTTTAACTGCCCTGGCATCAGTGCTCTTTGTCAGAGGAGGCTAAATCCAGGCTGCCTCGCTGCGGGGCAGGCCATTTTGCCGAAGAATCGGCAAAAAAACTACAAGCCCCAGAATGCTCTGGGGCTTGCCCGGCTCTCTATTGGTGCGCGGGGCGGAAGGGGCCCCCCTTTCCGCCCCGCGACGCTCTGGGAGTCGGACTTTGTGGTGCGGGGCTTCCGGTCCTCCAGGGCAGCTCATTGGTTGAGCTGACCTGGAGGAGGAGCCCCGCACTGCACGTTGGAGGGGGCGGGGCCTAGGCCTTTATTAGGCCGCGTTGTCGGCCCTGTCCCCTCAGTCGGCGCTTGGCTTCGCACGGAGCGGAGCCAAGTAGGAAGGGAGGAAGACTGGAGTAGCTTCCCCCGCCCACCCACCGCTGTCTTGTGGGTTTTTTGTCACAACTATGGGCGGCAGCATAGGCCAGGATCGGCACGGTGTAGGTACCAGGGCCATGGTGCTCTGGTCTGGGAGTCACTAGGTACCCGGGGGTGAATTGGGCAGGCGTATGGCCATTGCGGGGGCCATAACGCGGGTGCGCCTCCCGGTGACTAGGGGCTTAGTGAATATGTGAACGCATGGCATGGTTTGCGGTCAATTTGTGTTCCTTAGCCCCTAGGTCATCCCAAGCGCCTGGTGGGTGCCAGGTTGGTTAATCAGACAACATCGGGTTGTTTGATTTCGCAGATCCTGACCTCATGCTTTGTGCCAACCCATACCAATGGCTTGCTAATAAAGTTGTGGCCTTTCTTCCAAGTTGGTGTTGTGTGGTTTTTTGCAGCAGCATCTAAGGCAAACGTCTCACTAAACTACAGTTCCCAGAATTCCCTTTGGACCCGTGTCTGACAGGTTACATTTTTGTTTCTCCAAGTGAAACTATGGAGTGAAACAGAGGGGCAAAACAAAGCAGCTTCCAGCTGCTTTGAAGGCAGGGCGTTTATATGATGCATGCTTCCAAAGTGGGTGGAAACAGAAATGAAGCCGCACTTCAGGGCTAAAAACCGGAGCAAAAAGAAGCCAGGATACTCTGGCCTAACCCACGAAATCTTCACACCTGCATATAAACAGCCCATTGTCAGTGAGGTGCTGTGGCATAAATGAAAGTGCGACCACTCCAATGGATGTAAATACAACATTCACAAGCCAGACAGTCCAACTGGGGACATGGGTGAATGCAGATGAAAGGGCCATAGAATCATAGAATCACAGAGTTGGAAGAGACCACAAGGGCCATCCAGTCCAACTCCCTGCCATGCCATGTATAAGGGGCCTCCATGATTGTGCTTTGCCAATGTATCACTCACGCATCAATTCATTGGTGCGCTGTACAGGTGGAGCATTGCACATGTGACTGCATGGAGACTGGGTGGTCATCCAATGCAATGGCATTTGGGCAGAACTTGGGAGGTAATTAGAGGTCACAGGTAGTGTGTTTGTGCGATGGTGCACATACATGGTGGGGAGGAAAACAAACAAACAACTAAAACCCCCAGCGATGGGATTTGACGCTGCATTGTGCAGTCAGGCAGTGCATATTTGGCTTGTCTTGGGAGTGGGTGGTGCGAACAGTGCAGTTTTGACCCACTTTCAGAAAAAGCAAGTTTGAGCAGCTTTTTCCTGCCCATCTGCTCTGGCCCTATGACAGCATGTTGTCCCAACATCACAAATTGTAAGTTACATATAGGGTCCCTGGCACTTGGCTGCCTGAGATAAAGGACAAGATAGCACCACTACAGAAGTCAAACAATCTAGTAACTGAATCTTACTTTAATGCTTGTGGGACAATATTTTCCAACACACCAAGGGTAGCAGTCTTACTTGGAGGTGGATGGGTGAGCAACCCAGGCTATGAGACATGTTCACCTCTGTCTTCCAACATCTTACCATTTCTATTTCCCACAAATGCTGCCTTGCTCAACTTTGTGCTAGGAAAAGCCCAGGTACAGAGACAGAGATGTGTACAAATTGCTTTTCTGTTTACTTTCAGTGCAATAGTTTCTGGGATTTACCATCTGTCTAGTTCTTTTGTTAGCAATAAATGCACTCATAGTCATCCATCTATCATTCCATGCCAGAGAATACCCTAATAATTTCCTAAAGGTTTAAACAACAGATACTTGACTTGCTTATTTTTGTTCAATGTAAACTGTGTTTCAAAATGATAAACTGAGTTACCTTGCAGGACAAGGATCCAGGTTGCATTCCTGAAGTTTTGGCTTTGGCTTGATGTTTTCAGGGTAGTAGTGGCAATACTGATCAGCCACCACTCTGTTGCTCCTCAGATCATAACACTCTGCAGACGTCAGCTGATAACCTTTTAAAAAATCCAGATTGAATAAAGACACACAGTGATCTGCACAGAAGTCAAGATTTATGTGCAGATCAATTTTAACCTTATGTAGAGCCTGGGAAAGTTACTCTTTTGGACCAGATCTAACTTGTGCCCTACAAGACGACTTTATTTCTGGCTTTAATGTATTAAAGTTCCAATAGTATACTGGCACATAGGTCTGGTTGGCTTTCAAAACAATGGCAATATTTTCCATGAATTTTTGTTTTAAAGAATAAGTATCTACTTCCCAGATGCTGTCTTAATCTGGAAATATCATTTCATCTGCAAACATATATGGCACCACTTGGGAATAAGTCCACTTGAATTCAGTGGGACTTTAGTGTTGTCATACACTGTTATAATCAAAATTATACATAAAACTATAATTCGAAGACCATATATACCACCTATGACAATTTCTTTAAAAGAAAAAGGGGAAAAAACCCACAATTTGTGTAATGCTTATTATTTGACTTTCTTTCCCTTAAGGAATAAGGTAATTTCCTTGCTGTTTTTTAGTTAGCTCCATGTTGATGTTGAGTGTAGTATTTTATTATTCACTTTTATTGTGGCTTAATGATTCAGAGAAGCTTTTTGTGTGGGTACAAATCTTGAACTTTTAAGACTAGTGGTAACAAAATCTATAATGATAAAGAAATAAAGAGGAAGCACTTCCTTTCTCCAACTACTCATAACCTTTCTGTGATTTATCTTCTTCCTTATAGCCAGCTTTGGATCCTGCAATAAAAGCCTCCTTCTGTGCATTTCCTCCCACTTGCCCCCTCTATTTTCCCATGTGGAAGTATCAGCTGTTGCAACCTAATTTCAATTAGCAGGTGCCTGATCTCTTGCCTCCAGAGTAGATGCTAAACTGCCACTGTCTTTGTCCACAAAGTCCACATAACCCTCTGTGAGGCTTTCATTATTAGTTATTTTGGCAATTACTTTAATTCTCATCCAGAATTATGGACCAGGTGAGGGAAAGGTCAAACCACAGGCTTTCTATTCCATTAGGAGTTAGCATGCTTATGTTATGCAAAGTACTTAATCCAGAGAGCTAGTTATTTGTCTCTTCTTTTTCATTTGCCTTAGTGCAGAGGGCAGGGTACCTTTTGCCTGCCAGATGGTTTGCCCTACAACTTCCATCAACATAGTTGAGGATTGTGGGAGTTGTCGTCCAAAGGACATGGTGAGTGAAAGGCTCCTCATCCCGTTTTAGCACATGCAATCACTCCAATTTCTTACTCCAAAAAAGTACGCTGAAAAAGCCACACAACTGATAGCTGAGTGCCTGTCTCCAAAATGCAGCAGCAATGCTTAACTGGATAAAATATCTTTCAGAATGGCTTTATGGACTGAAATGTACAGCAATAAGGTAACATTTAGGTTCATTTTCATGTGCTACTTAGCCAAATGAGGTTCATGATATGCAATGATATTAATCTTATTAACACTGTGAAGGTAAATGTCGAGATTATATTTTTCTATATAGCTTTGGAAAAGATGTAGGAAATCGATCATGACTTGTTTGCCATGCACAAAGCATCAAGAAGGTCAGAGAAGCTTTGTAAGACTACATTACTACATTAATATTGAACATGTCTGAAACTACTATGATGCAAGACTTTCATATTACTTTAAATACTGCAAATGCTTTCAAACCATGAATATGCATGTTAACTCAAGAAAGTATTGGTTAAACTATGCACACAGACATTGACTTTCTAAACAGATAGATAATTTGCTAAAGAGAGCAGTTTAACAAGCAAGCTAGTGTTCAGTGACCATGATCTATGTATGACCCATGAATCACACTGGGATTTTGAACCACAGCTGAGAAGCCACCTTCTACCTTTTTTCTTTACAGAAATATACCTGCCTTTGAGACAGATACTTTTCCTCAAGATAGCTACACTGTACTCAATCTCTCCATCGTTCAACAGGTCCTTTACAGCTGACACATATATCAAAATCAAGCCCCAAAGTTACTTAGAACAAAACTTGTTCCTACAGAAAAAAAGAGTTACATATGGAAATCAGTGCCATCTAGAAGCAGAATACAAAACAATGGAACAATTTAATACATTACCTCCACCACAGGAAGCAGAACATGGAAAGAAATCAGTTTCTCTCCATCGGTGGCTGATTGGCTGATAGAAAATAAACTGAACTGAACTGTCAGCAGCACCGGCGTAATGAATCTGAAAAGGAGAAAAGCTACAGGTAAAGTTGTAAGGAATGTAATAAAAGTACCACATAGGAACACCTTGCTATAGACACTCATACAATCAAAGAAGTGAAAAGAAACACCACTTACAATTTTCAGGGAGAAACAAATGATGCCTTCCATGGAAATTCAAAAGCTATGCATAGAGTTATTAAGCAAGGATTGGCTGAAAGCCTGCTAAACTCAACTCTGCAGATTGTATGGGTAAGATTTGTTAATCCTTCTTAAATATTTATCACTAGGGTTTTCTCCGATGGCATATATATAACACATATAACATATAACACAGACAATAACAACATAAAGAATGGACAATCGGTTGCTGATTAAAGGATACAACCTGCCTAATAGGAAGTTCAGTTCTGGGAGCACCTATCTTTTATTCCCTGGTGGGGACAGGTGTTCTCAACAGACCCTTCCATCAGTAAAGCAACACATTCAGTCTGCACAGTAAGGACTGTACAGACAGATATAGATTCAGAAGTAGGACTGATAAAATGGTAGTGCTAGGAAGAAACCATTGCCATAATTCTCCACATTCCTCAATTTTCCCCATCCAATCCACAGTCACTGTCTGCTAGATGGGCAGCTCCTTCACTCTTCCTTTAGATGAGCTTTACCAGTTTAGTACCTGTTTATTTCTTCAAGCAATTAAAGAAAGACCAATAGGGAGGAAAAAGAAAACTCTGGGGAATAAAGAAGAAAGTTTATAGGAGTTGAGGCGGGGTGGAGCTTAACAAAACAAATTATACCACAACTGGATTATTATTGTTTCATTCTCCAAAAAGAAAGAGAGACATGACGACAAATGACACCGCACTTATACTGCAAAAAGGAAGTGGTAAAAGAAAGTCAGGCAGAAAGGCTTCAAGACAAATTGTGAGACACAAGAGTTCTTGCCTACTGAGGATCTGCTGTTCTTTTCTAGTCAAGGTAAACAGTGATGAAAATTCCCAGAAGAAAAAAAGAAAGGAGGAATGAAAGGAAGGAAGAAATACAGCTGAAGTAATACAGGTTCCATGGGCAACAATGGAGGCCCCTTGTATGAATTAATATCATTTTGTTCAGCATGTCATAAACAGGATGTCTAATTCCTTGCAGTGGGGTAGTACATTAATCACACATAGATTTGAGGTAGGAAGAAGTCTAGTGGACTCTGGGGGGCAAGCTGGAATTGGGCTGGAAGCTATTTGTAATATCTGATTCGAGAACACGATAACAAAGGCTTTTGGAATTTGGAAAAAAATTGCTAACTTGGAAAGTTAAAGAGAAAAAAAGGAAGACAAACAAAGTATTTTGCCTGAACCTTTAAGGTCTCCTGTGTGGGGTCTTTTGGAGAGCATGATAAATGAGGAGAGAGATTATGCAAGGCCTAGCAGAGAGGTTGGGAAGGCTCCACATCAAAAGTCAGGAAGACATAACAACCCAGCTCCCCAAGGATTCTTGTTGTGTTGTCTGCTTGATTATCTGTCTTCTCTGACACAGAGAAAAGGCAGATGCAGATCTTTCTCCCAAAGAAAGTGGGAAGTTATTCATACAGCCTGGACCACCATCACCCCTGGGTGGGAATACGCTGCAATTAACCACAGATGGAAAACTAACATTACTATATAGGGGGAAAAGAAATTGGACAAACTCATGTTTATTGTTTCAGAAGAGTTGTATGTGCTTTGGGAGAAGAGATTGATTACAATGTTGTTGGAGTCTTGTTTGTTGAGAGGTTATACCTGGGGTCTGTAGCCTGCAGGCACTGTTGGCTGGCAAAGGACAAATGTTTCATTGTAAGGCCTTGTAAAACGTAGGAGGAGTATTCGCAAGCCAGGAGTCTCCAGTATTGAAAGAAGAAAAACCTCTTCAGTTACTACAATCTGACACTGGGGAAACACTGATGCATCCCAACAGAGTAACACTTAATTCCTTTGTACATTTGCAAAACAGATGTCGAGTTCCTACTGCCTGTTAACGTACTTGTTAGTATTATGATATTTCAAATTGGGCTGTACTGATTTCTCATATTAATGTACAGTCGGTCCTTCTTATACACAGATTTTTTATACATGGATTCAAGCACCACGCTTTGAAAATGTTCAAAAAAGTCTAAATTTCAAATATCAAACCTTGATATTCCATTTTTTAAATAAGGGACACCATTTTGCTATGTCATTATATTTAATAGGGCTTGAGCATCCACAGATTGGAACCAAACCCCAGCGTATAACAAGGGTCCACTGTATTTTGATTAAACAGCATCATTCTGTTGTTGAATCCCATATATTTTGTTTTAACTGAATCGAGAACTCAGAGATAAAGATGTAACAACGTAATTGCTGATACTATACCAAACAACAAGCTTTATGGCTTGACCTCATAAAGAAGGATGTAGGATATTGATGAGCACCCTTTCTGAGTCATTTAACCAGTGGTTTTCTTTTAGCTATATTTCAGGAATGAGGTGAATCCTGTCTGGACTATTATAACATGGTTTGTATCAGTGGTATCATGGGGGGGGGGGGACTTCTGTTTGTCTCCCTGGGCGCTGGCCTGTGAAGTCCCACAGGTTTTTTTTTTATTCCATGCGTTATTTAACATCTATATAAAACTGCTGGGAGTGGTCATTTGGAGTTTTGAGATGTGCTGTCATCAGTATGTGGATATTTTGTCATGTCTTATGTTACTTTATATTGTTTTTAGCTAGGTGGTTTTAATTGGTGTTTTTTTAAAATCATTTAAAAATCTTTTAAATGATTTTTATCTGTGAGCCACCTTGGATCCCTTTCTGGGATGAAGGTGGGATAGAAATTAAAACAAACAAGCAAATAAACAAATAAATAAACAAACAAATAATTTTCTAGGCATTATGTTTTCTGTGCAAAGCAGAACAAAAACAACAAGCAAAGTTTGCACAGAATCATCTGGGTGCAACATTTTGATTCAGATGAACATTTAAAACAGAAAAGTTTTAAAGGATGGGCTGTGGATGCTGTAATATTTTAAGAATGGTTTAACTAAGTGATTCCCAAACTCTGGTCCTCCAACTGTTTTGGACTTCAGCTCCCAGAAGTCGCAGCCATTTTGACCAATAGTCTGGGATTCTGTGAGCTGAAGTCCAAAACACCTGGAAGAAAAGAGTTTGCGAATCACTGTTTTTATTATCTTTTTAAACTACAAATTATTCTTTTAACTTGGGTTAGAATTGTTTTACTGTACTGAGAGTAATTTAATTTTCTTATAATATTCACTTTTTGTATGTTTTTAATTCTATTCTTCTTTTAAACTATGAGATGCTGTTAGTCCCAGTATCGGGGACAAAGTGGGATACAAATGATGATGGTGAAGTAGATAATTATGATGATGACAATGATAATGCAATTAAAAATAACTGAAATTAGGCACTATTCTAATGTGGTAAAAGGTAAAGGTAACTGACTGTAGGGGGTGGTGCTCATTTCCATTACTAAACCAAAGAACCAGCATTGACTGAGGACTACGCTGATGGTGATGTGGCCAGCATGACTGCACCAAACACTGTTACCTTCCCACCAATGTGGTATCTGTTTACCTACTTGCATTAATATGCTTTTGAACTGCTAGGTTGGCAGAAGCTGGGATTAGTGACAAAAGCTCACCCCATCATGCAGCATTCAGGCCTTGAACTGCCAACCTTCTGATCTTCCAATAATCAGAATTGATGTCTTAACCACTAAAGCACTGCATCCACAGCCTAAAGTGAAGATGGATATATTTTGCACAGTATAAAAACAAAATGTGCAGTAAGAAACAGTAGCTGCTGAGCAGGGCTGCATCCACACTGCAGATGTAATCCAGTTTGACGCCATTTTAACTGCCATGACTCAATGCTATGGAATTTTGGGAAATGTAGTTTTGTGAGACATGTAGCCTTCTCTGGTGCCACAACAAACTACAATTTCCAGAAATCCATTGCATTGAGTCATGGCTTTTAAAGTGGTGTCAAACTGATTATTTCTGTAGTGTCGAAGCAGTCAATACAAGCTTTAATCAAGAATAACACTATTTCCTATAACAAGTAGATGGTGAAAGTATATATTTCACTCTTCAAAATTCTGTGTTAATAGTAGATTATTGGGACCAATTACCTAAGTGCTTTACCTGTGACCAAGGAAAATACATACAGCTTGGTATGAAACGGTATTCTTGGAGGCATTGTCAGCTCACCCAGAACTCCATTTATATCACAGCTCCAAGATTCACTGGCACCTGAAAAGTCCTGCTTTCTATCACCCAATTTTGTCATGACTTTTATCATTACATAAATTTTGCCAACTGTGGTTGTGTCCACAGTGCCATCACACTTCTAGGATGGTGCCAAACAGGGATGGGATGAAGATTTGCCAGCTTCCCGAATGGGGTTAAAAACTGAGTTTCCAGCCCATTTGGCAACTGGTACAGGATGAATAAAACCTCCACAAGCTTCCGACAGCTTTCTAGACTTTTTTTTCCTTGCATAGTTTTCATTGAAAATTATTCAGCTTTTCCAGCTGACATATACAGGGTAAAGTTTTTCTGCAACTTTCCTTGACATCTTCCTGTCATTTCAGAGAGGAAAAAATTTCCACATCTCCTGACAGAATGGAAAGAAAAATAGATTTCTTTTCCCAAACACCCATCAGGATGGGAAATCAAGAATTACTATCCTAGTACCAATATATCTTTCGTCAATGCCTGAGTGAAACCATCTTTGTCATTTTCTATGAGGCACTGCATGGCCATGCGAAATAACATGTAATGTGGGGCAGATCAGGGACAAGTGTCTGGCATCAGAGTAAACACTGAGTGAAATGAACCAAAGAAGCAAAGTTTGGGGTTTTTTTTTTTTGGGGGGGGGGGGGAGGAGATTCAAAATATCAGTTCCCCACAAATTATCATGGTTGTATCCACACTGCAGAAATAATGCAGTCTGACAATGCAGTCTTTCTGGCAGGGACTAAATGAATATGCTACAACCAACTACCATTCCCAGGATTCCATAGCCTTGAGTCATGGCCATTAAAGCAGCATCAAACTGGGTTATTCTTGTAGTGTGGATGCAGCCAAAAGGACAACAACAACAACAAAACTTACTTCTAGCCAGAAGGTGGAATGTAGAGCAGAGATTGGCACCACAGTGACTAGCAAAGAGGAACTAGCTAAGCAAATACACAGATGAATTATAAGTTGCAGCAATAAGTGAATGAAGCCTTGACTGAATCAAACTACCACTCTATTAGCTGAGCTGGTGGTTTTCACACAACCTATTGCCTGGAACAGAATCCAGCAAAACTGAGAACCTGCACCCTTGTCTCCAATCTGGAGAGAACGAATGAAAACTGGAGAGTCAGGGCCAAACCCTGAGATCGGGAAATCCTATTGGATATAGATTTCTAGTCATACTTAAAACAGGTCCAATGAAATAAATGCAGCTCCCACTAATTTCAGTTTAAATCCTCCCTAATATTAAAAAAAAATTAATTAAGAATATGTCCCTGATTTCAATGAAGTCCAATTCCTGATAAGCATGTTTTGGTTCATTGCCTGAGCCAGGAAAATTTAAAACAATGTAAACAGGTTTACTTAGCCCCTGACTGCTGCCTTTGGTAACAAAGCCTCACCTTGATATACATTTTATCCAGCAGAGGAGGAAGGAAGAAACCACCTGAAACAACCAGTGTCTTCCTCTTTCTTTCTAACATGATTTATCAGATCTCGGCTGATGCAAAAAACACTTGTGCACATAGGCACTAGTGGCTCCTCAAATCCTTTGTGAATTAATGCTTGTCAGCTTTGATCAAACATCGTACTGATCTGTAAATAACAAGGCTCTTGGTGAAAACCAGAAAACCAATAAATAATTTGATGTTTGGAGCAACAATGGGAAACGGTGATCTGAAACATATCTGTAGTAGTTACAGCCACACTGAACACATTGAAGCACTTTCCAGTTTTAATCAGATAAGTTCACTTCCTATCGTTAAACAGAAGTATTTGGATTTTGGCAACATGGGTCCCATCAATCTATTTCTGCCTGCTGTAGCTTACAGTAGCCTGAATAAAATTCATGTGCTAAGGTTACATCTGCCATTGTTCTCTTTAATCAGTATGATACATTAATTCAATTTATCATGCTCATCCAGTAGCCATAAAAGGGATAGTCAAGTTAAGAATGAACTCTCGTCAAGGTCCTAATTTACTCCGAATTTCCTCTTCCATCTTCTTCATTACGCAGGTAGTACAATAGTTAGCATGTTTGGTTTGGACAAGGAGAAGCATCCAATTCAACCCTACAGCATGCATTAAAGAGGTGAAGTAAAGGGGGTCAAGCAGCTATTCAAACCATGTCCCACCTGCCAAAAAAGTATTTGCACAAATAGGTGAGAATGGCTCAGGTGAACAGCTTGGATAAGTTACTTTTTGGACTACAATTCCCCAAATCCTCCAACTAGCATGGCCTAAAGTCTATACAACTAAACGGCTTCCTCTTGCCTGTATTCAGGCACTGAAGTCTGTCTCTCTGCTGAAGCAGATTCAAAGCAAACTTAAGAAAGAGCAGAGAAAAAGTAGAAAGAAGTGAGTTGAATTTGAATATCAGTGAAAGTTGGTTTGCGCTACCGTATATAACGGACTATAAGTCGAGAAATGTATGTCCCAAAATTGACCCTAAAATTTTGGGTAGACTTGTATAATGGCCAGTACATCAGTAGTGCTTAGAAAGGTCCTAAAGCAAACAAGTCTGATGCCCCAATCACCATTGAACACAAATTCCTTCCCCCTCCAGTCCATTTTGCAAGACCTTGCTTCCTATCGGAAAACCTCTCCATTAAAATCCACTTGCTTCTTTCTTTGGTCTGTTTTGCAAGCCCTGGCTGCCTATGAAAACAAGTCTCCATTTAAATCCACATGCTTCTTTCTCTGGTGCGTTTTGCAAGTCCTGGCTTTCTATTAAAAAAAAAAACCTCATTTAAATCCACTTGTTTCTTTCTCTGGTCTGTTTAGCAAACCTGGCTTCCTGTGGAAAAACTTCTCCATATAAACCCACTTGCTTCTTTCTCTGGTCCATTTTGCAAGCCTGGCTTCCTATGGAAAAACCTCTCCATTTAAACCCACTTGCTTCTTTCTCTGGTCCGTTTTGCAAGCCTGGTTTCCTATGGAAAAACCTCTCCATTTAAACCCACTTGCTTCTTTCTCTGGTCCATTTTGCAAGACCTGGCTTCCTATCAAAAATTTTCTCCATTTAAAACCATCTCTCCAGTCCCTTTTGCAAGACCTTGCTTCCTATGGAAAAAACTCTCCATTTAAAACACTTGCTTCTGTCTCAAGTCCATTTTGCAAGACCTTGGTTCCTATGGAAACAACTCTCCATTTAAATTCACTTGCTTCCTTTCTCAATCTGATGTTAAAATCTCTCCTCCAGCACCTGGGAATCGGTTGGGATAGGTCCAGAGTAGGAGAAGGAGAGACAGAAGTGGTATTTTCCCCTTTCCATCTTTCCTTATAACCCCCTAAGTTTTACCCTCAACTTATCCACGGGTCAAATCAAAATCCAGGATTTTGACCCTGAAACATTCCCTCAACTTATACATAAGGTCGACTTGTACACAAATGTATACGGTAATTGAAAATGGACACATTGTCTCCTATGTATACAGAATCCAACCAACCATCTTATTAGATTTAAGCATGCCTCTACCCAGGGGGAAGCTACAGTTCTGTGCTCTTAAACTAAGGGCCAAAACAGACTGGCAAAAAATGCTGGCTTGGGGGTGGCATGGGGGCATGGCGTACACACCATTTTTGGGCCAGAACAAACACCAGATCAGGGCCACAACATGCGATTGCAGTGGCTCTGATCCAGCACTCAAAGGTGCGGCATAGAGCCATCCCTTTACAGCCGTCTGTTTTGGCCCTAACCTACCATTTTTTCAGGACACAAAAATAGGAATCCATGGAGTTGGAAGGCAACACAGGCCATTTAGCCCATATTAGACCTACTCACTGTCTCACCAAATAAATGTGTAACACAAGATGAGACTAATTGCAGGACAGTTGACTTTGGTGCCACACCACATGCGAAAAATTTGTTTGCTGTTGTGGTATGTGAAAGTTTGGCAACTGCATATCCAGTTTCAGCACTGAAGTCTATGGGCTGTTTTGGATGTAACTCCGAGGCATAGAATAATCTAATTAGCTTCCCCTTGGACTCTCTTGGACTCTCCCTCCTCTAGCATGCCTACATTATATAGAAACAAGCTAACTTCAAATCACAGGTTATAAAGTTGTCTTATTTTAATTAATCTTACCAAAATTAGCCACATCCTCATGTAACGTATAATGGTAAGCACATAAGCCAAAAACTTACTGCGGTTTGCACTAATAATTTTAAATTACCGGTATGGTTTGTTGCTTAAGCTTAGAGCTACAAATCAAGCAAGAATTAAACCCCAAAGAAGCTTTTGGAACCAGAGCTCAACAATGTGAAATAGTAACATTGAAAAGTATGTCACAGTACAGAGTTTGGGAGTATACACTGTAGGTCACATGTGGCCCGATACATTTTGGGGCCTCCTAGAGACTTACCATAATTTCTTTTGGATATCTAACTTTTTTTCTCAAAATATTCCTTGCCTAAAGGGGACAGAGGGAATTTTTTTTGGAGGGGGGTATATTTAATCTCTACTGTGCTATTTTTTCAAAATGGCAAGTGACTTCCAGTTCATCATTCAATTTGGAAAAATGTATTTCATGTGCCTAAAACAACCTGAGAAGGCCATGGCAAAATGGCCCCTCTACAGGGCACAAGTTGAATCAGTGGAGCATGATGGTTAAAAAGTAAGAAATAAATCCCACAATAAATGAATGAACAAATGAATGGATCGTTTCATGTAACCATAGCCTTGATGCATACCCTCTTATATTCCACAGATGAAAAGCGGGACCCACTTGGTCAAGCAATATCATGTGGTGAAAAGAGGGTGGCCAAGCAAAGATAGAAAGAGTTCTTAATAAAGAAGAGCACACAAATACTAATATTTTAAGAAACCCTGGACTGTATGACACCTGGAAAAAAAAAGGAAACTGAAAGAAGTCTACTCAGAAAAACTCTAATTCCTTTCCTCTTACTCTTGCTGAATTAATTGAAAGAAAACTACATTTGCGCTTTGAACTCAGTTTGTAGCAATTGAAATAATCTCAGGACAAGGGGAAAAAGAGAGAGAAACTGGTACATTTTAAAGCAACTGAGAAACTAGGATTGCAGAGTATTAACTGAGGCTGTTTCTGCCTGATCAGGACAGTTCAAGAGTATGCTGATGGTTTTCCTGGCCTGAGGTATGATTTCCAGGAAGACTTTGCTTCAGAAAAGGCTTTAATTTTTTCACCACTGTCATCTGAAGAGCAAGGAGTACAGGAGCAGCCAAATCAATGAGAAGTTAGCCGTGTTGTGACAAGACAGCATTGTCCATGGTCTGAGTAATGCTACCTCTCAAGGAAGAAACATGTTTGTTTCAACATCTCTTCATACAGAAGACATATCCCTAGACACAGCACATGGACTGCACAGAAGATATCCCTTAAGTTAGTCTTATTATACATATTATACATGTAATTTTTTCCAGGAAAATCAGGACATTAAATTGATTGGAGCTTGATAGTCTGTCTTGTTGAATGTTGAGTTTGTTGCTTTAAAATGTGATTTTAAACAAGACATTTTACACTGCAAATTGTCCTGTTTATAGCAGTCAATAAAAACATTGCTATTTTATTTGAAGCATGATAATTAACATTATTGCTGATTTAATGAATTGATTTTCCAGTGAATCCTTCAAGCTACTCAATACTAGCTGCTACATCTGCAATTACCATGCTAAGGAGGGTCTTCAGTTTTTAGCTGAATTAAGTTTTTTCCTATTCATTCTAACTATGGGTCCCATTCCTCAGTGTAGCCATTTGCATTTCCATCTGTCACAAGGGCATCAGCATCAGCTTAAATCAAACACTCTGGCTCTGTGTCCCTTGATGAAAAATTTATGGTGTCCTGGACATGATACAATTTTTGCAGCTTTACAGCTGAGATCTGCGAGGCCCCTATGACCTAGCCCCCCTGTTTTCCTGCCCCACTGCCCAGTGGACTTTGTTTTATTTAAATTCCCAAATGTTCACATTTGTCAATGCAATTCCCCTGCTCCCCTTTATAGAATGCATATGCTGCTCTCAGCAATGTGTTTTATATTACCTGACAGAATAGGAAAGCATTAATGGGAGGAAACAACTTGATTCTTACTGCCAGTACTATACAAAGCAGAACTTCCATGGGATATGATGACTTCTTGACCAAAGCCAGCCTGCTCACCTTAAAGAATCTCACGGCGTACTCTTCTATCATTTCACATCTTTAGCAGTGATATTTTTCAAAAAGTAAATAAAAATTAGCCACGAACTATCAGGCCTTCATTTCCTACCCAAATGTCAGTCTAATTCACTTACTTGATCATTTTACACAAAGTATTCTCCATCTCATAACTCAATACTGTCCTTAGATCTTTAACATACTGATTAAAATATATATTGATTACTTTTTCATTAAGAAATGACAGAGGGTATGCTGAAGCTAAACTGCTTAGTGAATTACACCTAAGTATGTCTTGGAAAGGTTTGCTCATCTGTCATTTCTTTTAAGCCTAGAAAAACAAGTGTGTGGATATATGTATGCATCACAACTTTTGTTCAGGAATGTTGTCAGGTTGTGAATTTTATTTTGTTCTGTTGAATTTAGTAAAGTTACATTAATTTTAAGAAAGGTTTTTAAAAGTATGCAGGAAACTCATGGGATGTCACTTTGGGGGCTCACATCTCTGTGAACCAAACATCAAGATTTTTACTTTGTCTAGAAGCAGAAGCAGGCACAGAAAAAAACAAAGATGGGCATTATTCTTCAATTCCAGAAGCAGCCACAAATACACACACACACACACACACACACACACACACACACACACACAGCGAGAGAGAGAGAGAGAGAGAATCAGAGAGATGTAATTGATTGATTGTTGGA
>NC_056523.1:232637609-232725009 GCF_019175285.1 Sceloporus undulatus
CCATGACACTGGAGATCAGGGTTCAATTTCCTGCTTGGCCATGGAAACCCAATGGGTGACTTTGGGCGAGTCACACACTCTTAGCCCCAGAAAACCCTGTGATAGGGTCACCTTACGGTCACCACGTCAGAAGCCACATGTGTTTGTTGGTGGGTGCCTCATTCTGACCTCTGAAGTGATCAACCTGTTGTGGTGGTGAACACACCAGTGGCCCACGGGGACACCTGTGCAGAAGAGCAGCAGTGCCAGAATGGAGGCTAAGGCAACAGGGGTAAGTTCGGGGCAGCTGCAGAACCAGGATACACTGGGCCCCCTCTTGACTAACCTGTGTAGACAAGGCTGAGGTTGCTTCAAAAAGAACACTGTCATTTTGTTTCATGTTTCTTACCTTGACAGTAAAATCTGCAGTGAGAGGGCCAGGCATTCTCAATATTTCTTTGTCTGGAAACTTCTGGAAGTCAACACTAGAGTTATCCACAAGGAATGAACCTGGAGAGCTGAGGCTGTTTTCACTTTTTATGCCTTGTAGAGTCTTGGTTTCTAAAGCTGAGAAGCATGAGAACGTTTAAGAGTGGAATACAATTGTCTTAATAGTTTACTTACAGCAAGCAAGAAAGCAAAAGACTAAATATAGGAAATTACAAAGGCCTATCAGAAGTAACAGTGAAATGTATTTTTACACAAGAGATTTATTTTTACACAACTTGGTAGAAAGAAGGAACCACTTGACTTCACTGATTTGCGCCACTGTTAATATTGTACTTCATTAAGACCTGTAATCATGTTTAGTTTCATAAAATTTCTCTTTCCTTCCTTCTACACATCTATTCAGTATTTGTGGGAACCAGAATAATTTCCCTTAGAGCTACCATGGTTTGGAGTGTAGTGACAGGAACTAATTTGTCAAAATCAATTAAGGTATTACGTTGTACATTTCCTAACATGAAGGGACAATTTAAATTATTGTCAAACTGAAATTTCCAGAATTAAAGTATTAAGTAATTAAGTAATAAAATGAAAGACCATTCTAAACAGACTAACAATCTTTCACCTTTATCATCTTTTTTTTTCTTTATCAAAAGCCTAGTTCTGTTGAACTTTAGGGAAAAAAATGCTTCTTGCTTTTTTAAAAAAAAGATTTTGCAGGATTTAAGAATTAGCATGTTTGTGTCACAAGGCCCCAAATACATATTTTAATTTAGTACATACAGCCAGCCCTCTTTATACAGTTTTTTTTAAATCCATGGATTCAAGCATTCACAGCTTGAAAATATTTTTTAAAAAGTATAAATTCCAAATAGCAAACCTTGATTTAGCCATTTTATATAAGGCACACCATTTTAATATGCCACTGAATTTAATGGGACTTGAGCATCCACAGATTTAGGTCTCCATGGGGTGTCCTGGAACCAAACCCCAGCAGATAACAAGGGCTCACTGTATGGTGATTTATTTAGTGATAAGTTTAGAAGACCTTTAAAAATAGTAAGGGCACCTTTATAAAGAGATTATCTAAATGATCCTTCTTGTGTTCTACGCTGGACAGTACATAAAGACTCTTCTTTTGACCCAACAAACTACATGTTCAAGTTCTTAACCCAGAAAATTTTAATAAATGTTTCCTTCTCTTCAAGGCTCAAAACAGGGACAGGGTATTTTTAAGCTGCATTCTGTCAGGTTATTTAACTTAAACACATTAACTATTTTCTACTAACCTACAAGCCTTCCTATCTTTGTGTGTGTGTGTGTGTGTGTGTGTGTGAGAGAGAGAGAGAGAGAGAGAGAGAGAAAGTTTGAAAGAGTATAGTTAGGACTTCAAGTACAAGTTGTACCACCTTTTGACATTTTTCAATGTGTGACATATTATTATTATTATTATTATTATTATTATTATTATTATTATTATTATTATTAACCTTTATTTATAAAGCACTGTAAATTTACACAGCGCTGTACATACAATCTTTTTAATGTTTAAAATCTTTTTAATTGGACAGTTCCCTGCCCTCAGGCTTACAATCTAAAAAGAAATCATATTCAAATTCATAGCATTTTAATCTTGTTCTTTCTTCTATCCATTCATCATCTATTATGTCAGATAGACTCATTCACACTAGAGCTAGCTTGGTGTAACATGAATACACATGCATACCTTAGTGCATATTTGTGTGCACATGAGGGAAGATTTAAGAGAATGTTAAGAATCTTTCAAGGGAAAGCTGTATTGCTTCCTGAAATCTTTTAGAGTGGGATACTGAAGCTGATAGAAAGGATTACAAGAGTAGAGGCAAAATGCTGTATGTTCTGGGCAGGCTGGACTTTTTAATAATAATAATAATAATAATAATAATAATAATAATAATAATAATGGAAATGATGATGATTATGAATTCCTACAGTGATTCACAATTTCATTCTGTATTTAAAAGAAAACACACATGATTTTGCACTGCTTATTTAATGAGGTACTTCACAGGTTCATTATAACCCAAGTGTGAGTCCCTTCTTTGGAAATAAGATAAATGGTTTGGCCAACTGGTTTTGAGAAAATGGAAATGGATGTGCAGAAGAAAGTGGGCAAAAACAGAAGAAAAGAGCAGCAGTTTGGGCAGCCAGGGACAGAATCACACAGCAGTTTCCCTTCAGAGTATTCTTCAGAGGTTATCTACAGGAACTCAGTGTGCTGGCACTGAGCCCAAGTTTCTCACCCTCAAAGGATTACAGTGTATCCAATCCATAACACTGTGAACATGACCAGACACGGTGCAATGTAGTAATATGACCCATTAAATAGAAACTACTTTGGGTGTCAATCAGCTAAGCTTTTCAAGCAATTTCTTTCTTCACATTACCAAAACTGACCTGGGATCAGTAGAACAGAGACTATTTCTTGCTTGGGAAACACATTTATTACAAACACATGACAAGATCACGATCTTTTGTGAAGTTTATTCCAGGATACAATTCACCATCAGTTGATTACCTATTTATCATTAGTCTGTCCTCACTACTATATATGTTTTCAGAACATACTTTGCAAAAACTCATTTGAAATATTGCCTTGTATAGCACTGATTTTGCCTCTGTATCACAACTCCTTGTGATGCACAATGCTATATAATCTCCACTGTGCTTGTCTAATATATAGCAGTTTACTTATACTGAATTCCTTGCAGAAGTATTCACCCCCTTTGACTTTTCCACATTTTGTTGTGCTAAAACTTGGAATTGAACAAGATCTAACTGACAGTGTTACCACTTGATGTATGCAAGATATTCAACACTGTGAAGGTGCAAAATATTTTTACTGTGGCACACAAGTTAAACAAATTGCATTTGTTGGTTGCATAACTATTCACCCCCATGAGTCTGGTAATAACATATCTGGTCCCAATTAATGCTGTGTTTCTTTTTATGGTATATTCCTATTTGCTTTAACCATCTGGATCCTGCATTTTTTGCTCATTCTTCTTTGCCAAATTTGTTCCAGCTGTCAGGTTGGATGGGGACTGTTGCTGAATAGCAATTTTCAAGTCACAGATTAACCATCAGATTATCAACTAGATTATCAAGTCAGGTCTGTGTTTTGACTGGAACATTTTAATACATGTTTAGGGTCATTATCCTGCTGAAAGAGCCATTCCTGGAGTCCTTGCAAATTGAAACAGGTTTTCCACTAGAGTTGTCCTGCATAATATCCCCAGTGAAACATGGACGGGGTAACCAGATCACCTCGATTTCCAGGACATGTGTTACATTTTAATATTCTGTCTAGGAAGAATTTCAAAATGTCCTCCATTTTGATCATGACTAAGTCGCATGAATTTATATATATTAGTGTTTTTAGCTTTTATTTTGTAACACCCTGCAGTTTTCTTTAATGTCCTACATTTGCAGTGCTTTGTCCTCCTTTGTGGTTATGACATCTGGTCACCCTGAGCATGGAGGATGGAGTTCTTAGGGAGATGGGCACTCATTACTTTGCACAACATATTTGGTGGCAAGATCCCAAAGGTATGCTTTGGATCCTCAGACCAGATAAACTTTGATCGCATGTCACCCACATTTTTTTTTTACAGACTTGAATGTGCTGTGATATGGGTTTGTGTCAGCAATAGCTTTCTTCTCATTAATCTTCCATAAAGTCCAGTTTTGTAGAGTGTCTATGCCCATGGGTAGTTCCTCCTTGTAGAAGGAGATCCCTTCATTTCCTTCAGAGTTATCAATGATTTCTTGGTTGTTGCTCTGACTAGTGCCCTCTTTACCTGCTCACCGAGTTTCAGTGCACAGTCTTCTCTAAGCAAAGGCACTGTTTTTATTCTTTTAATTTCAAATGGATTTAATAGCACCTCGGGGAATATTCAGAGTTTGAATATTACAAACCCAACTCTGATTGGTGCTTTTGCACAACTTTATCCCAAACTTGTTTTGATAGCTTCTAGAGGGCCATTCAGACTACCTTTTACCCTGGATCAGAAACCGAATTATGTACGTGAAGTTCATATTCACCCCGAATCTTCCACAAGCGAATCCAAGGCTTCCACAACCTTTTTGGAATCAGGGTAAAAGTTATATCTTTTGTAAAAAAACGGGTTCGGTGAATATGAACTTACCCCCGATCCTGATCGGGACAAGTTCAGGGGAGGGATTTAGGTTAGAAGGAGGGCAGAGGGCGTAACTGGAGAACGGGTGCCAAGCGTGATGGAGGAGGAGGATGAAGGAGCTGGGGGGAAGAAGGGGTCCATGGAGGGCAATCTGGGTAATGGAGCAGGAGGAGGAGAAGGAAGGAGCAGGATGAAGGGTCAAGTTCAGAGGAGGGAATTAGGTCAGAGGGAGGGCACAGAACGGAACAAGCTTCCCTCTTGCACCAGGCAGCTCTCTCTCTCTCTTTTTATTTTTTTAAAATTATTTTTGACAGACCATACACATGTTTTTTGCTACAGGTAGATAGATATATAGATACAATGTGCCTGCCTGCCTGTTCACTTTCCCTTTCATTTCCTTGCTTCCAGCAACAGGGCACTTGCCAGGAGGTCCATTTCCAGGAACAATTCAATGCTGAGTTTGACCTATAAAGCCCTATACGGCTTGGGTCCAGGTTATTTGAACAACCGTATCTCCTTTTATGAGCCAATTAGAGCCCTAAGAGTCTCATGCTCATTCGGTGGGAACAAGGGAGATGGCCTTCTCAGTGGCTGCTCCCAGACTTTGGAATTTCCTCCCTCTAGAGCCCAGGATGGTCCCTTCCTTGCTCTTCCTCTGTCAGCAGGTCAAAACATGTTTGTGCCATTAGCTTTTTACAAAATGACTGCTATTAGGCTTTTAATGTGGTATAGTGCTATTTTTGTTGGTATATAGTCTTTTAATGCATTTTAATATTTAATATTTTAACTTTGTTCATAGTTTAATTGTTTTTAAACTTTATATTTGTATTTTTATTTATGTTTGCATATTGTTTTAAATATGTTAGCTAGTCTTTAAGCAGAGGCTAGATAGCCATCTGTTGGGGATGCTTTGATTTGGATTTCCTGCATGGCAGGGGGTTGGACTGGATGGCCTGTGCAGTCTCTTCCAACTCTATGATTCTATAATTCTATGATCTTGAATCCCATTATTGGGAGAAAATGATATAAATTAATAAAACAAGGAGCAACAGCAATAGCAATAGTATTTACATTTCTATACTGCTTCAATTATTAATAGTTAATTAGGTATTTAATTAATTAAATAAAATTGTGAACTATAAAGAAGCAACAAATTTTATATTCCTCAGCTGGATCTTGACTTAAAATTTAAATCACTCAGATTTTTGAAAAAAAACAACATTTCTTGTTTTTTGTTAATCCTGATCTTTCCTCCTCCCGCTCTATTACTGAAAAAAGGAAAGGATCAACATTACTAAAACATTTCTTTATATCAATAAAATCTATAGAAACTTGTAGGAACACTTGAAATCCACGTGAAGTAAAGTCCTCAAAAAGAGAGAGGATGGAAATGAGGAGTATAATCATAGGTGGCATTTTCAGTTTCATTTTGGAAAGACTCTTAAGAGTAGGCTTTGTACTTAGACGAAAAATATAATAAGGTTCTTGCTTATTAATAACTAATTAAACACTTCTTTTTTACTAATGTTCCCATCTCTTATACAGAGGAACGGTCAGCATACCTTCAAAGCAGTATGACCACACCCCCTTTTATCTTGACCACACTGTTAAGAACAAGTTTCCATCTTAATCTAAAAGAAGACGTTTGTGCAACATCTCCCATAGACATTGATTTTTGTATGAAGTCTCCCCATCCTGGCCTCCTTACAATTTAATTTTATTGAAAACAGTGAAGCAAAGTGATAACATTTGCTAGTTGGAGAAACAGCATGTGTGTGAATAGAAGGAGGATGGTAAGCCATTTATAGGAAAAGAAATAAGACCCACAGGAGAACATGCCAGGAATGCCCAAAGGGGCACTTATTTCTTACAATTATAACTTATAAGAAAATGCCATATTGTTTTCCCTACTTGTTGGCAATTTACTAGTCATTATTCACAGTTTCTGGATTTTAATCATAAAAAGATTTAACATGCACCCATTGGTCTTTCAGTACAAACACAACACAGACCCTTCAAAAGAGGGTCTGTACCATACCAGCATGTTAAGTTTTTACAGAAGTGCATCGTGCTTTTGTAGTATTGCTGTTGCTTATCTTACAACTGACAACCAGCTGCAAGTCTTTACTGTCTCTGTGTGCTTAAGCAGTGGCTCCATTTCAATCTCTACCAATCCCCCAACCCCCCATAAGCAAACATATATGCTATATGGTACCTTTGTCCAATATAGTCTGCACCTTTTGTCCATATTTAACTCTTTCTTTGGAGAAGAGAAATATGAGTGATACATGAAATGGTGCTGCAATTCACACCAGGATGATTGGCAGAGCCTTGAGGGAGGGTGGGATTTTGATACCCTCCATGATAGAGCCAGAATATTTAAGATAAGCAAGGTCCAATGGACCAAGATGAGGCATGTGATGGGGGTAGAGTCAGTATATAAGGACAGTACACCCCCCCATCCTGCCTTTTTTCCATGAAGCAGCCCACCCTCCCACCCTAAATGCAGTATGAACTTTGTTGGTCGCTTTGGGGCCGGGTAGGAATTTTCTCCCCCTTTCCCAGGGTTTTTTTTGCCTACCCCATACTGTATGCTGGGGATGGTAACTGGCTTTGGGTGGCTGTTAAATAGGTTTCACTGGCCCATATGGGGTTAAAGAACTGTTTCGTATGCACCATTGGCACCCCTTTGTGGTGAAAGGTTAGGCTCTTGATCAGCTTATACACGTCGAGAACCTGCCTTTGGGGTAGACATGGGGGTTTTGCTCAACCTTACAAATTCAAGGGAGTTTGGGGAAGAGTGCCTTATGTTTACCTTCCTAGGACTGGCTGAGGATGCAATCCGAATCATCGGATTTACATCAGGGTTCGGTGTTTGTGCCCAAAGGGAAGGCTGAAAAGGAAGTCTAGGATTGACACCTGGCTTCAGCTGGACCCGCACCAGGCTTTTCACTTTAATCAGTTTGCTCAGAGTTTGAAGTTAAGGTTGAAGTTCAAGTGCTTAGCTTTAAATAGATTATAGGTCAAATAAATGGTCTTTTGTTCATCCAATTTACGTGTCTGGTCTCGTTATTTCATGGTTGGGTATCAATTCAAGACCCTTGTGTTGGTTTGGAACAGCACTTAGAACACTGGATTCACTACTGATGGTTGCTGCAATGCATACTAGAATAAAACAGAACCAGGGGGAAAAAGACAACCTTTATCTGACTTCCCCGCAGGGACAAAGGGTTCAAAACATTATGTTGACATAATTCAGAGTTTATGACATTATTTTGTCATTATTCAGGCAATATGTTTTCTACCATTTCCATTCAAAATAATCTGTGAGTTTACAGTAACATCCCAGGCTTGGAATTGCCTCTTCAAAAATTTAATGTCTCTTCACTACAAGTTTCCCATTCTCTGAGGTTGGATACAGCTTGCACTTTTAGCAACTGTATCCTCCTAGCACATGAACTTAATCGGGGTTTACACGGGGGTCTTGTCTTCCATCTCCATATTGCATCTTCAGTCTAGATGCTCAGTACTCACAGATACATATATGTCTGCTAATAACATGGACCAAGCCACTCTGAAGTCAAAGAAATAAGTCATACAGGAAGCTCACCTAACCAAAATATTCCCAGAACATATTTTTGGCACCACTGTCCCCCTTAGTAAGCCAAACATGTGGTAGTATAATTGGTCAAAAAACTAGTGTGTCTGTATTTCTCATGTCTTGTCTCTACCAAGCCTCAGTTCTTGATCTTTTATCCATCTTCATTTCCTAGTCAGTTATGCTACAAATATGTTGGACTATGTCCTGCATCATTACTATTGGCCATGCTAGATGAGGGATAATGGGAATCATAGTCCAGCACATCTGGAGTGTTCCCACATTGGGGCAGACTTTTGTAGGTCATGCCTCCTTTTGCTGGAATGGGATGCTTTTATTAACAGCACAAACTTATACTAAATGTGGACTTTTCCTTTAGCTTTTACTCCAAGATGGTAAAATGCAAAGGTAGACATATGAACAGGAACATGTGTTAAAGTCATGAGTGATGGCTCAGCTGAGCAGCAGGGAAACCTCCACTGTATTCTCATCAGCTAGTGAAACATTTCTTTTAAAACAAAAGTTCCCAACATCAATCAAGTGATATATACATGCATACACATATGGATGGGTGGAAAATTCAAAAGGGGTATAAAGAGTTTTATTAACAGGTCAAATAGTTACTCTTTCAAATAAAGATGTAGCTCCTTATTGATGTTTATGGGATTGGCAGCTGAGAACAGGACTCTGAACCCCAATGGAAAAAAAAAAAGAAACCACAATACATTGTTCTAAATAGTATTTCCAAGGATATTTTGAGTTGTCCAATATTAAAATAAAGGGTACTTTTACTCACATAAGTGATCAGGACCTTTCAGCACTAGGCGTACATGACGACTTCCATAGGGAATAGCAACCACAGTATCATCCACTGAATGGAGGGGGAAAATAGGGAGGGGAAGGCAAAACCACACATGATCAACAAGCAAAGGAAGCGCCCAGTTTCCAAACAAGCAGTAAAAACAGTTCTTCATGGGAAAATTGCAAGCCAAGTTTTTGGCCACCTAAAAAGAAAAACACTGAAATCCAATGAACCTTGAAGAACAACTAAATGTGAAACAATCAGGCTCTACCATTTCATAGTCATCAAAGTCTGCATTGCCAGATAAATGTCCTCATTTTAAAAAGAAAGCTATCATAATCATATTGGGTCTTTCTCATTATGATATATTTATGATAAACAGTTGTTTTCCTTTAAAAACTGCTTTTCTGCAAGCTTCATTCTTATCAATCAGCATGTATAATGTTAAGGCATGTTCAAGAACATTTTAATGCAAAGGGAAAAAGGTCAGCACTTTTTTTTTTGCTGAAAATGAAAACTTTCTCTTCTAAAAAAAGGGTGAAACATATTTGAGAAACAGAATTCAATTTACACATTACTAAGATAATGTGGACAAAGTTCTAAGTGAGGATAGAATCTGGGAGACCTTACATAGGATGCTACAAAAATAGAAGGACTGAGGATGAAATAATTCAGTGTAGATGGAGCAGGCAAAGAAGGAGAAAGGTGACAGCAGGAAATAATGTTCTATTCCATAATAACAGCATTAGAACCAAACCTATAACTGTTACCACAGTGCTTTATATAAAAATCTATGGCGCCACCTTATCCCAAAGGGGTTTGGTGACGGTAATACTAGGGTTCCAGACTGTGCAATAACCGCATGGTCTGGAACCCTTGTATGTAATGGCGGCATCCTGATGGTGGCGTCCCGTCCACATGGGAGCTGCCATCTTGATGTAAGGGACATGCAGCATCTGCACGTTGTTGCGTGTCCATTATGTCATGAGTGCGCCAATGGCTCATTCGCAACATAATCCGGGTGCCGCTAAAATAACCCAGAAGAACTGGGTTCTTTTTACTCCAGAGGGACGTCGTGTGGTCTGGTGGCTGAGGCGTCCCTCCAGAGTTAAAATGGGTGCCTGCAGACCACCATTTTTGGGCAGTCTGTACTGTACCAGAGTAATCTGAAATAG
This sequence comes from Sceloporus undulatus, assembly GCF_019175285.1. Classification (NCBI taxonomy): domain Eukaryota; kingdom Metazoa; phylum Chordata; class Lepidosauria; order Squamata; family Phrynosomatidae; genus Sceloporus; species Sceloporus undulatus. The sequence continues at coordinate 232,647,789 of NC_056523.1, forward strand.
ACACTGTTTTCACAATACATGCTGGCTGAGAACCCCAAAACAGTATCACAGCATGGAAAATCCTAATGGCTTCAACTATGTGCGGAAAGGATAGTCTAAGCCACATTTTGAATATGGTGTACAGTTCTGAGTACCACGTCTAAAAAAACATTCTATACAGCTAAAGGAAAAAAGATGCTATATAGAGCAACAGAACAGAAAAGAGCAACTATAATGATCAGAGTGTTGAACAATTTGTCCTTGAAGAAAAGTTAGAAAAATAATGGTGGCTTCCAGTTTGGGATAAAAGGCAAGAACGGTCATGATGGGATGTAAAAATAATGTATGGTGTGGAAAAAATGGGTAGGTATACATCTTTCTTGTTGTTCCATAAAACTATGACCTGGGGTTATTCAATGAAGCTTAGTGGTGGAAGATACAGAATAGATAAAAGGATTTTTTTTTTCACATGATGCAGTTAAACTATGGAATTTACTGTCATACGTTGAGGTGACAGACCAGTAAATACAGTAAATATCATAAAGCATTAAATATGATCTATAAGTTATTATTACACTGAGCTTGTTACCATTCAGTGGACCACTCTGAAATCACACACCATGTAAATTTTTACTGTTTCAATTTACCATACTATTTGTGGAAAAGGAGATCTCCTTTGCAGCTGCTGTCTTTAGGTAAAGAAATAATAATAATAATAAAAAGGTCTGCTATCTTCCAATATTTTAAATTCTCCCTTCCAATCTTTTTGCAGCGCGCCCGCGACATATGCGGGTGCGCCATACGCAGCTTTGAGCATATGCGCTCAAGTCACAGTGCGCGCGCGGAGCGGAAGGGGTGGCACGTCCCATTCAATTGAATGGGCACGCGCGCCCGTTGTGTCCTGTGCGCTCCCGCGCCGCCGCGCACGAGCCCCATTGTTTCCAATGGGGCTCGAGCATAGGCGGAATTTGCCTTACGCGGTGGGATCCGGAACGGAGTCCCCACGTAAGGCAAGGACGGACTGTACCTCTTAAATTGGATTGACTTCAAATAATAATGAAGAAATCTATGCTAGATGCCAGCTTTCCTTCTATTTTAAATAGAGTGAATCACACTTTTAAAACTTTTTGTAACTTCACAAGTTGACAGATAAATTATTTTAAAGCACTTTTGATTGTTTGCACATATCTTTTACCTCTTTTTTCAAACATTAGAATGGGTCAAGTGAAACATTTGCTGCTCTTGTAGTACAAAAAATAGGTTAATAAAACTTAATGGATTGGGACTGCTGAAAATAGAAAGCCTATGTTTACCCACAGGTCATCTGAAGTGCAAGCAACAGCAAACTTTCTATGTTAACGTTATAAAAAAATTCCAGTAAGCTCAACACCACCATAAGGGGCTTCTGTTCTTCCTTCTCCCTAGTCCCTTGTGAAAACAGATTTGATGTTCACACTGTAAAATTTTTGCTCTTGCTTTCTTTTGACTTTAAATGTTCAACTCCAGCAAAGCCAACAGCTGAGTTACGACGCCTCTTTTGAAGCCAAGTTGTTGAAGCCACAAAGTAATGTCAGGTTCTCTGAGTCATATAATTGTCTAGACTTTCTTAAGGCATTAACAATAATGTCTATCTAGCTGCTTTGCAAATTGCATCTCATCCATTTTGGCCCAACCAAGCCAATAAGTAAATAAATAAATAATCTTATACCACAAAATGTCTTTCCTCTTTTGACCCTTTGATTTTTTTTGGGGGGGGGGAATATGTATGAGTTTAACTACATGGAGGAGATAACAGCTTTCAATTGTAATCAGCTGGAATATCTGGAAAGAAAAATCTCTTGTGACTGGAGGTGAAGTAGTTTGGAACCACTAGAGAATGATCCATTTAGGCTTGACACAAAGCCAAGGTTGGAGAAAAGTTTATCAAAGCTGTCTTTTTATCAGCACATGCCAGCATGTTTACTCGAAAGAGGCCAGAAAAGGGCTGACCATATGTATGCATGTGAACACTGAGAAGGATAAAGAAGCGAAGACAGGAGATTTCTTTGATTCAAGAGTGGTAGCAGAACAGACTTTATTCAATTAAACTTGACTATCCAAATCATGCTTGAACAGCACACAAGGCAATGCATATTTATTTCTATACCTTGTATTAAACATCTTGTACCAGTAGAAGCTGGTCACTCTGATATCAGTAAGGCAGTAAATCCACTCTTGTTTTTAGTATGAACTTTAAAGGTGCTATCCAAGGGGCTAACCAGTTTTTGGGGATAGTGTTCCATTCCTTTGATAGCCACTTTAATTATCAGACTATGAGCCAAAGTGGATTCACTGCTTATCTCTACAAGGTTACTCCTACAGACAGTGCACAGAGTATTATATAACTAGACAGCAATGCCTATCAGCAGCATAAACATAACCAGTGATAAGGGACCATGGGTGCTGCAGTCCAAAAACATTTGGAGAACCAAGGAAAGAGCTGTACTTGTTAACTGAGTTCAGAAAGAGAAGTATTGATGGAGCTGGAGAAGAACTGTAGTTCCCCAGGCTGGGGACTAGGCCCTTTTCACTTTGAATAAGAGAGTGGCAAATCACATTCTCTCGGCCTCTGAAGAAGATAAAGGCAACTCTTCCCTGAACAAATTGTACCAAGAAAACTCTGTGATAGTGTCATTATAAGCAGGAAATGACTTGAAGGCACACAACAACAACAACAACGTTCAGTTATGTATTTAGGAGAGAACAAAATGGGTAAATTCTTTGTGGTGTAGTTTCTGTATTGCATTTGCATCTATTCAGTTGTTTTTATATGTGTGTGGAGTTGTGTGTGTGTTTTGGTATTTAGAGCTTTAGGATTGCATCCAGAGTTGTGATACTCTTCAGCAGCAAAGGCAGAAAGGCCACGAAATCAAGTCCTACACTTGACAATGGCATTTGATAATGGCAACTGATTGGTGGCATGGAACTTTTGTGACAGTGCACATGTATCAAATTTAATATACAGGTTTTTTTGCATTACATAGGGATTTAAATTGTGATTGTGTTTGCAATATTCAATTATAGTTGACCTCACAGAATCCAGAAAAAGATACACTAGCTCCTGAGTTTGAGGGAAACTGAGGTAGAAGAAAATCAATTACAATGGGGTTCCATTGCAAAACTTTCCACAACAACTCTAGACTTATTTTTAAGGCATGTGCAATAAAAAAACCTATGGGATATGTATTGGTCGCCGCAAAGAGAGAGCCTAGATTGCTGCAGTGCCAAATTTTCCAAATAATCTTTCATTTTTATATGCAAGAAGGGAACACAAACCCAGGTGTTTCCCCTTCAGAAAGGTGTAGGAGGAAAGTCGGGGACAGGTCTCTCTTCTCCTCATCTCTACTGCTGTTTTTCTGCTCCTGACACCTCTGGGACTGATATACCAACCCTAAGGTAGTTGTTTCCACTGAAAGTGCTAACAGTTGAAACACTCCATATAGTTCTTTCAGTTCTGAGCCCGTTTCCCCACCCCAACCCCCACATCACTTCTATTCCCTTCTTCTCTATCCTCGGTACACAGAATGGGAGGACAGAATTGAATGCAGATACAAAGAGAAAATGAATTCAATATGATGAACCCAGTAGTGTGTTTGGAATTCTTGGAGACACAAAAAAATTGAGTGTGTTTTTGGCAAAGAAACTGCTAATCCAAAAGTGCTAAGCGAAGGAATCCCTGAAGTGCAGCAGGATGGCTCCGATATCTTCTGGCTACCTGCTTCACAGATGCCCCTCTCCAAGGATCATCTCTCATGTGACAGTGTAACAGGGAAAGAAAATCAGAAATGAAAGCAGAAATTATCCAGTAGCCAAAGGTTGTTTGCATCATGCATGCCATGTAGCTTAGAAAGATAGCCGTGGGACTGGGGAAGAACGGGGTCTGGGAATGAAGTTACATTTGGATAAGTATTTAAAAACAAACAAACAGATGCAACAGGCTAAGGGTTAATGAACTGAAATGACCAATGTTATGACTTTTCCTTAAAGAACAAACTGAACCTGTTATAATGCAGAACAGGAGTAATGATGTCTGGTTAATTTTGTCAATTGGCTAAACACAAGGCTGTCCCTAACCTACAAGAGGGCTCTGGTTCAACAGAGCTTTTGCTAGTACAAGAGTCTTGTGATGTAGACCAAGCCTGTTGCCAAACTGCTGAATTAATGCACTTTGACACTGCTTTAATTGCCATGGCTCAATGCTAAGGAATACTGGGATTTACAATTTGTTGTAGCACAGAGCTCTCTGACAGTAAAGCATGAGTACAAATCCCAGAATTCCATAGCACTTTCCCATGGCAATTAAAACAGTGTCAAACTATGAATTCTGCAGTGCAGATGAAGCCAGTGCTTCAATCTCTACATCATGCTGGCTCTCAAATTATTAGCACTACATTTATATCTACAGATAAACTAATTAGCAATGCTTGGTAAGTTCCTGTGAACAAGGAACCTTACAAGGAAGAGATGTAAAACACCCGTAGGTTTGTTGACTATGGCCTGTTACAGACTGCCAAAATAAAGCTGCTTTGGGTCTCTTTGGAGGTATGCTGTTTAAATGATGCATGCATCCTAAGAATCCGGAAGCTGCACCAAAGCTGCACTCGAGTCCTTAGGAATGGAGTGTGGCTTTGGCACAACCTCCGGACTCTTAGGACCCATGCATCATTTAAATAGCATACCTCCAAAGAGACCCAAAGCAGCTTTATTTTGGCAGTCTGTAACAGGCCTATATTTTTATCTTGTCTTTTTCTCCCCAGGAGCTCAGGCCAGTATGGAGTGTGATGAGAGAGACAGTCATTGATCCATGGGGAGTTTCAAGTCTCAGTGGGAATTTAAACCCACCTCTCTCCAGCATAGAGCCAACAGTATTCATGAAACCATGTAGACTATGTTATTTCTGCCTCACCACAGGAGGTTCTTGCTCAAGAATGTAAAGCTGCCCTTCCAGTTATCATTCCTCCATACACTAACACAACTGTCCCATTTCTGGTGGCATATGAATGTTCAGAAGGTTGCTGTGCCAATGAAGGGTGTGTCTCAAACTTTCTAGCCATGAAGCTATTCTCTGTGACAGTAAGTGAGATGCGTAGCAAACGCCACAAAAACCAAATATAAATAAATGGGATAAGATATTCAGCAGAAATGGCTCCATAAACTCTAATCTGAAATTACATGGTATTCTAGATTTTTAGGTTACACATCAATTTTTCTTTCTAAATTTAGACTGTGAACACAAACAGACATGAGTGTGTACATGTACACACATGGGAAGCAAATGTAGATACTGTGCTCAGTTATGGTCAGAGAGGATGACAAGCTAAGCATCAGCAGTGAATGGGAGGATTAATGATACTACAAGTTAAACTGCAGCCAGGTGTAACAATGGTCCTTTTCTATTTCAACTTGCCCTTCACAGGGATGGGAATTGTGTGGTCCTCTCGATGTTGTTGGCCAAGGTTGAGGAATATAGGGAGTTGTAACCCAACAATATCTGGAGGGCTGCATGCATCTCACCTGTGCATCAGAGGGATATCACGAGAAAGAATTCATAGCTTTTCATGTGCTAGTGCCTACCCTTTTGTCCCCCACTTTCTGGATCTCATGCGCTAGCATGGGTAAAAGCAGCAGAAAGGATGAATCTCAGGGGAGAGCTGCTAGAAAATGAAGGGTACAACAGCCCCCTTCTCTTCATATGCTCCCCCCTTCCAAAGTCTGCATGAAGAGATTACAAGAGTGCTACAGTTATAAAGCTTGGTGTTATACAGTAGTATTGCTCCAGCAGTAAGGTTTTATGAATATACTGTTGTGGGACACCATGTTCTTGCAAGTTATTCTTGTTTTGAGCCTTTACAAATGCAACCTAATTACTTTAAAGCGCAGTCTGTGTGCCACACAAGGTAACGAAGGAAGTGCCTGATTTTACCCACAGTTTTATTTAACAGTTGTGCCTCTTTTCTATGTGATCATTCAGCAGGTGCACTTTTTTCCATCACTGTCACACCTGTGGAGCTTCCCTCCAACACTTAAGGAAAAGCTGTCATGTCCTTTGCCACATCTGGCAAACCTATCTCCCAGCCCCTGTTACAGCAGAATGAACAGACCAAACTTTTGGTGACAGATGATGGATTATACAGAAGTTAGTTGTGCCTTATTACCCAGGGAAAGCTTAGTACAGTTAAAGACAATGCTTTTTTTAAAAAAATGCTTGGTTAATATTAAAATCTTAAAGAACCATTTAGTCTTTTTTTTAAATTTATCATTATTGCAAAACTACTTTTAAAAAAATAAACCATTTTGTAACACATTGCAAAGCCTCCTCCCAAGAACTCATTAAACTAAAGTTGCAAAAATTTAAATATGTTTGGTTATACTACTCATTGTATTTTACTGTTTTTAAGTTCCATTTAAATCTTTTAAAAGGTAAGAAAATGACCTAAAAAGGGATCAAGAAAAGGGAATGAATAAACATAAAGAGTTTGTAAAACTCTACAAGATTCTGAATGATGCACTATACAGGCTTAGGATAACCCAATTTGTGTGAGTCACAGAGACAAAGAAGAAGAAAAAAAGAACTAGATAAACAGTACAGATTACATATGCAAGAAGTTAATGATATTACCATTCATAGATGGTTTGTGAAAGAGGCATTGTTATGCCCATGTTACCCAGCAAAAGAGCATGTTATAGGTAACATTGTTATTTGCTCACATATTACTGCCAAGTTCTGTCATTGTTTGGAGAACTTTCATATTCCCGTTGAGGTAAAAGCCAAATCAACATCTTACGTTTATTTGCCAAGAGCTGAGATTTATATTGGCCTCGAACAAGACGGCAGGTGGAACCATCTCCGTTGCAGACCCCACAGTTATCTTCCTTCACAGTGCTTCCCAGCTGGTGATCACAGCCAACGATCTGACAAAAGAGAAAGATGTGCAGTTCAACTGAGCACCTCCTGACTGCTGGATCCATCTTTGTGGTTAGTTCCTGCCAATCCACCCCCTTCTCCCCGGCATATTGTCTCCACAGTGCCATAAAGCATGTTAGCAAGAAAGGGGGGAAGCGTATGAATTTGGCTGGGAAACTCCATTCCATCTGAACTCAGGAGCAAGGACTTATAAAGGAGCTGCAGAGAAAGAGGCATGCAAAATTTCTTCAAAGGCATGGAGGATTAACAAGTGCTTCTTGGTTAAAGGTCTGATCAGCAAGCATTATTCTTAACGGAACAGTAAGAAAACACACAATTAAATCCCCAAGATGAACTGGTTTAAGTTTTATCACGTTGTGGAGAACATAAGATTTAACAGATCTCCTGTCATAAAGAAAATGTTAAAACCTAACCAGAGTTAAAACTGGAGAGGGCTTCTGTACCTTTAATCTTTGTGTAGAAGAGGGAATTTCAGCAGGTGTTACTCATCACACAGCCAGGTAACAAGCAACACTTGCTGAAACCTGTCTTTCTACATAAATATTAAAGGTACAGAAACCCTTCAGGTTTTCAGTCTGCAGACCCTAAACCTGACAAAATTTCAGGGGGGGGATTTATACCACACAAAAATGACAAGTAAACCTTACATTCTGATGAGATACCTATAAGTGAAATCCAACATTACTCCAAATTAGAGTATGCTTGAAAACCCACTGAAATGAATTAGGTTATAAAGAATATTGGATTTTACCATATACCTCAACACTGGATCTCATATGACCATACAAAGAAGACTAAGGAATGTGCACATGCAGTTTGACCAATGTGCATATCTGCACCTTGTTGTATTTGAAATCAGGGGACATTAATCCAGTTATGATGAAGCACATAGTAATGCTAATGAAGGGTGGTAAGAATATTTATAATTATTTGTTCTGAGATCGATAATGGTTTCCCCAACAGTTGAAAAACCCTGTTCGATGTTCCGATTCACTGGGAAAAAAGGGAAGCCACGTGGCTAATTAACAGTTTGGAGGTCAAGATGCTGAGGAATAACTCAGTAGCCTGGAAAACTAGGCTAGGTAGAGAGATGTGCAAAAGAGTGGCCAGGATCCAGTTGAAGGGGTCCAGAAAGCAGGACAGAGGCTCTAACTTGACTTAGGTATCTTTTCCACATAGTAAGTGATGGACATTGCTCCAGCAGCTGAAGAGTATCTGCTGCCTGCTTTCTCTAGGCAGGTTGATCATTCTGCTAAAACAGTTGGGGCAGCAACACATGAGCTGCTGGTGTGCTGAGCTCCTCCCAAAAGATACAGCTCTCCTTGTGAAATAATGCAGTTTGACACCATTTTAATTTTTGTAGCTTCATCCTATGGAAATCTGTGATTTGTAGTTTTGCAAGGTCTTTAACCCTTTTTGCCAAATAGTGCTGGCACTTCACAAAACTACAAATGCCAGAATTCTGTAGGATGGAGCCATGGCAGTTAGAGTGGCATCAAACTGCATCATTCCTATAGTGGAGCTGCACCCTTGTTCTGTTGCTATCGCAGAGGGAGGTATGACACTGGGGGGGTAAACAGCAAGAATTTAATGCAATTTTCTTCTGGAATTCAACAACTACTGTTATTTGTCCTCACACATAAGGATGAAATACCCAAGGATTTACATCTCTAACACTAAATATGAGTAAGCATTAAACAGAGACAGATAAGTTTCAGCACAGTGTACAAGTCCTACTTTCTGCACAGTCCCAATAAAATGCCTACCTGCTATGCCTTTCAAAGCAACATGTGGTGTTAATTACATTTGACCATCATCTTTTTCTGTGTAGTACAAAACTGTGCTCAGATAATGTTCAAGGGTGTGACACCGGCGGGAGACCATATTTAAAACAAAAGGGCTGAGAGTCAGGAAATCTGGATTCTATTTGCAACTCTCCAACAGGCATTGGGGGAGCCACCAAGCAGAGTCCTTTCCTCCCAAATTTATATAACCTTGAGTGCTCAGCAAAAAAACGATACATAAAGTCTGATCTGCAAAACAGATAAGTCAAAATACCTGGATCCAAGTAGATGTAGTCTTATTAAAGTCAGGATGATTAACTTGCCTTACATCAAAGAATTTGAGCATTACTAGCTCACACACCAGATTGTCAATGTACAAACAAATAAATTGTATTTCAGACGTTCTGATGAGAACTGGAAGTGCCTTCAAACAAAAGTAAACCAAATAAATCCAAAACAAGGAGTGGAAGTTAAATTTATTGTCAGTCCTTAGACTAGGCTCAGTCTGATGAAAATATTCCCTGTTAGATTTGAAGTGAGCCACTGTCTTTCTACTTGTAATCAATGGATGGCAAAATATTGAGTCACATTTAACCCAAACACTTGGGCTTAGGTTCTGATATTGCAGTGCACATGTCTTGCATCCTCACAAAGGGTATGGTGAAATTACGGTGGTTTACAAGCTGTAATTACAATTACAAGCTGGAATGTGTTCAGACAAGGATGGCCAAATGGTGAACGGTCTGGAAACCATGTCCTATGAGAAGCAGCTTAGGGAGTTTGGTACATTTAGTCTGGAGAAGAGAAGGTTAAGGTTAGTCATGTTTAAATATTTGAAAGGATGCCATATTGAACAAGGAGCAAGATTGTTTTCTGCTGCTTCAGAGACTAGGGTCCAAAACGCACTGCAGAAAAAATCCAGTTTGAGGCTGCTTTAATTGTCTTGACTCAAGGCTAGGGAGTTCGGGGAACTGTAGTTTTGTGAGACATTAGCCTTCTCTGTCAGGGAGCTCTGGTGCCACAATATACTACAGTTCCCAGGATTTCCTAGCATTGAGCCAGCACAGTTAAAGCAGTCCCAAACTGGATTATTTCTGCAGTGTGCTTTGGACCTAAGACACAGAACTACAGGAAATGAGATTCTACCTAAACATTAGGAAGAACTTCCTGGCAGTAAGAGCTATTCAACAGTTGAACATGGTGTCTTGGAGAGTGGTGGAGTCTCTTTCTTTGGAGGTTTTTAAGCAGATGGCCTTTTGGTAGTGGAGCTTTGATTGTGTGTTCTTGCATGACAGGAGGTTGGACTGGATGGTACATGTGGTCTCTGCAAACTCTATAATTCTATATTCTATGATTCTTCCAGATACAGGTGACGGGGCAAAAATTAGGCTGCTTTTCACATCTGCAGAGGGAGAAATTTCTGTAGATTGGCCAAGAAAGCCAGAGGTTGTCTCCCCCCCTTCCCTTAACAGATCCACACAGCTGCACAAAAGGATGTAGCTATGGTTTATCTTCTCCACTCCTTCTCCAGTATCATCACCCACTCTTTTCTCCCACGTACTGAAGCAAAAGACATCAATTAAGAAACAAGAAGGAAACAAAACTGGAGTGAGGAGTGAGATGGGAGAAGCAACAGCTGCATCCTTTTTTTGCAGCTGTGGATCAGCTAAAAATAGACTTCATTTCTTAAGTTGTAACCTGGCAGTCCTAGATCATCCTTATTTGGAAACAGGGTTTTAACTCAAGTACTCATATATACTTGACTATAAGTTATGTCATGTGTAAGTCAAGGGCAGGTTTTGGGGCCAAAATTATGGATTTTGCCATGCCATGACCCGTGGATCAGTTGAGAGTAAAACTTAGAGGCACATAACAAAGGATCTAAAGGATGAAGCAAAGTAAAACAATGTCTCACAAAACTACAGCTCCCAGAATTCCCTTAAAATGTCTCAAATCCAATGTTTTATCACTTCAGGTTAACTCCAAAGTGGTAAAAAATTGATTCGATTTGAGACATTACCTGGATGGCTGGACAGGAAGAGTGAATGAGATGAGGTGGAAGGTGTGATCTTTGTTTTTGCAATGGGACTCACTTTGTCTCCATAGCCATGGCTCAATGCTATGGAATTCTGGGACTTGTAGTTTTATGAAATCTGTCAGAGAGCTCAGGTGCCACAGCCAACTACATATCCCTGGATTCCACAGCACTGAGCCATCGCAGTTAAAGCAGTGTCAAACTGCATTATTGCTGCAGCGCAGATGTAGTCAAAGTCGAATGAATTGTAATTTCTCTGAACACTTGCAGAAAAAATTATTTCATTACTTTCAAAAACCAAGTTAAATAAATTTATTTTCCCTGCTAAAGCATTGAATGCTATTAATATGACATTCACAGGTGTGCCAAAGTTGGGAATTTCATTGGGGGAACAGAATTCTTCTTCGTGGCTCAATAACCACATTTGCCCTTCTTCTCACCACCTGGGTATATGACATGAGAAAACACCTATATACTCACATGTGTTATGAGAAAACAGGAGTAATCTATGCTTTAAAAAAGGAAGTATCTAACAAGAATGTTCAACCTGTATTTTCATTCTACCTTACAAAGCAAGCCTCTTGGAAAAACTGAAAATATGGGCTGCCTCAGACAGTTGGTACTATTGAGCTATCAAACCAAAATATGTTAAGTTATTAAATTTGGTGGTTCAGATTTGCCAGCACTCATGATTAAATTTTCTGGACTACATAGCTGGATGCAAAATACATGCCTCCAACACCAGAAGGCCTATAAACTGAAACCATATGCTTTTCAGCAAAATTCATAGATTTTTAATATCTATGGTTGACAGCAATAAATCTGAACCTTAAATTCTGCTGCTTCTGTGAGTATAAAAATGCAGCAGACTGAGTTCAGTGTGCACATTGTAACAGGTACAAGAGAGGAAGGAATGCTTTTCAGATATGTTCCTTTTGAAAAGCCACATGAGCTTACATAGCTCTCATCCTAGTACATTTTTATGATAGACTATATAAAGGAGAATCTTGCAGGATTAATGCCACTTAATTTCTCCTGAACTGAAATCTGAGTTGATTTTGGTCCATTTTTCTGAGGCAAAGCATTGTACAGGTTGAGTCTTGCTTATCTGGAATTTTTAAATCCAAAATATTCCAAAATTCAAAACTTTTTTCATGGGTGGCTGAGATTGTGGCAACTTTGCTTTCTAATGAATGGTTCAATGTACACAAACTTTTTTTCATGCACATGAAAATAAAGAATATTGTATAAAATTATCTTCAGGCTATGTGTGTAAGGTGCATATGAAACATAAATGAATTTTGTCTTTAGACATGGATCCCATCTCCAACATCTCACAGTAAGTATGTAAATAAAAATGCAGGTATAATAAAATACAAAACCCTTCTATTCTCATTGCAAATACAGGTATTCCAAAATCCAAAAAACAACAACACTAAAATCCAAAAGACTTCTAGTCCCAAGCATTTTGGATAAGAGAAACTCAACCTGTCAAGGAATTTTGCATGCTCATGAGAGAATTGCCATAAGACCGGTGGAATTTCTTGAGGGGAACGTTTTTCAGTCCTCTCTGGCGAACGCCACTGACTTTCAGCAAAAGAAAACTGTTGAAGTTAATTTGGAGAAAAGTCTGTTCGAAATGCTGAAGTGGAACAAAAGAATTCCACATGATGACCTTGCGGCACAGGTTTTCAGCGAATGGGGAAATTACACACCTCAATGGAGGATTGTTCTCTCAAAACCTTTCAAGCTCCTTGTACCCCAAACCCATTCATGAAGAGGTGAGAATCAAGTTCTGGAAGTCCTGTGATCAACAAAAAATATTTTTTTACAGAGAAGGAATCTTTGTATTTTGACAGTTCAGCCAACTATCTAATTAAGCATCTCCCTTCAGTACTGGCTTCTATCACACTGAGGTAGAGGAGCAATACTCCTTCATCTTCAGTCCTTTCTGGGTGAACTCTCATCTGAGAGCGAGTCACTTCCCTGACTCCTAACAACTAACACAATTAAGTGGTGAAGAAAGTTGAACCACATCATCTCAGCACAGGAATTGCTGCTTTGACTAGGCAAGTCTAGCATGAAACCCAAAGCTTTGACTGTCTCTCTAGGGTTGCCATTCAGCAACATCTCATTCCCTAAAATTTCAGGTCCAAAAACTAACACAAAGGACTAGGGGCTTGTGATGTTACAGTCGTGGGACAACCAAAGTTGGGGGTGTGAGCCAAAACAGTTTCTAGGATTGTATAAATGGTCACGAGGGAAACTTGGAAAGATGAGCCCAGAATTTGGATAACTGGGATAACCAGTTAATATAATAACTGAGAACCAGGGGTTTGTGGAAACCAGCTAATATGATAACTGGGGACCAGGCGTTTGGTCAGCTGGGCAAAATGTGCCCAGTAGCTGCACCAATTGCTGCCATTCCTAGTAGGAATGGCAATTGGTACGGCCTTTATCTGTAGCACACATGACATGTGGGATGTTTGCCCTACTCCTTTGCTACTGCTGCCAGGGGTTGCGGTAGACTTGCCACCAGACCTTGACAATTTTCTCCTAAGCTCTTCATCATAACCATGCTTATATATGAAGAAGGCTCATAAGGTAAATGTGAAGACACACCCAACTAAAGGTGGTGGCAGGTTTGGGTGTGCAACGCCGGTACCCTGGTGAGATCAAACTCTTTACCCAAAAAGGCTCTGAAGCTGAATGTAAAGTTCAAAAAGGGGGGAGTTTAATTTAAAGAACAAAAATAAAGAGTTTTCTCCTCCCCAGCTCTAGATAAAAGATACTTTACAGTTTGACTTTCAGCAATCTTCAGGATGTCTTTCTGGGTCTGATCTTGGTTTGATCTCCTCTCTCAATGGAGCTGGTGCAGGGTCTTTCAGCTCCTGGTCTCTCTGTCCTCTTTGATGCTGTAACTAAAATGGTTAACTACTGGTAACTGATTTGGCTAATGTGTAAGAAATGCCCTTTCCGGCTGTCTGGACCTGTTTGCTCTCAGCAAAGACTGCTCCAAACTAAAAGCCTCTAGCAAAAACCAGAGCATGCTGAGAAAGGGCAAACCAAACCTGGAAAATGCAGGGGATCCTACAGCTCCTCCCACAACTAATACAATGAACTTTCTTACACTAAAATATTCTATGGCTTGAACCAACACAAAAGAAAATGCAGAGGGAGATTCAAACAGTCCTGGCAGGACATCACAGTAAAGATGGCATTCCAATTGGTACCATGCTCTGAATGGCCCATTGTGCCCAAATACATGTGTCTACCAGCTCTCTCCTCAATTCCTCTCTTCAATCTTGAGTTTGTTTGTTTGTTATTGGTGCACGAACATTCCCTAATAACAGCACATAAGAACACCTTACTGCATCTTACTGCCATCAGGGAAAGGGTCATAATGAATACTCAGACTTAACACCAATTGATCCAAATAAATAAATAAATAAATGAATGAATATTATACTCCTTTAATACCACTTGCCCTGAAATTTGTCTTCCTACTTGAAGACTCAAAGGACAAAGACATTCCTTGAAACTTCAGCTGGTGCCCTGATACCTGACAAAGCCTGTGTCCCTCTCCCTTCTAGCACTCTAGACTTAACAGGGAATACACGAGGAAGCAGCACTTCCTCATATGTTCCTAAAACTTGCTTCCCAATACTCAGAAAATTGTTAACATTCCTATCTTTTCCCAGAAACCTGTACTGTACTTGCTTACTAACTACATAAGCACTGCCTTGCAGCCAGTCAAGCTGCTTAGGTGAAGTGAGCTAGCTGAACCAGTAGCACCTCACTGTCCCACAAGCCAAAAGCTTTATTCAGCTTTGACTGATTAATTAAAAGGATGATCAGACGTGTGCGCCAGACCATGGTGGTGTCTGCACAAAAAAGAAAACATTCTCACTTTGTTTCTGCACTGACTTTTCTAGATGCACAAGGTCAAAATAGGTGAAATACAGGTCCAATTCATGTGCTATGAAAATTCTTTGGAGTAAAAAGTATCCTCCTTTATTTTGGATCATGCCAGAAACTTTGGAGAATCTCCTAGGCATGTGGACTGCCTCCCAATGTGGGAATGAGGGCAGGAGTGTTAGAGAGCAAGTGAGCCACTTTTCCATCTGGAAACTTCCTACTGACCACAGCACTTTCACTTTCAAGTTTGTGTGATTCCTCTGGCGCTGTTTCTTTTGCAGATATGCAAATAAATTGCACAAGTGCACATACACATTTGCACAACAATACTATCAGTAGAGCACATTGCTACAAATCTATCAAGCAAGCACACATTCCTACAACATGTGCAGACAGTGCTGACAGTATTGGTTCACTGTGAGTGCTGATTGTGCAGACCACTCACGTCCACCCCTTTGTGGATCCAGAAGCCCCAATAGTAAGCCAGGTTTTCTCATCTGTTCGGACATGGCACATGAAGGGTCTAAGGAAATATAAACAATTCTCACACAGCTCTGTTAACTGGAGACTGGTTTAGCCACACTATGCCTTGGGAAGATCGGCAGATATCAAGCTAAAAGACGCCACAATCTCAGTCCAGCCTATTTTATCCTAAAACACAAACTTTTGCAGATGGTTCTTCTCCCTGCCTACTGGCTCAGATGCAGAAACACCATGCTACCCATCAGCACGTTATAGTCAGGGTTAGATTACAGTGATCATGAAACTGTATCACTGGGGTCAATAAACTTGTTATCACTTCTTACCATTGCAACAGCTGGGTAGTACAAAATTAATGTGAAATTATTAAATTCATGAATTATTGCGGCAATATCATTGTTTCAGGTACCATAACTGAGTAAGGAAGGTGCAAACAACTTTCTGCTCCATGTGCTGCCTGACCCCGTATAACCACCTGATAGAACTATAATATTTGTTCTCTGCCCAACAGATGTTTTATACATAATGACCTTTCTAATAAAATGCACAGGATGTTCTAGCAGTTATCTAAAATGAGCTGAAACTTTCTGTAGCCCAGAAAAATGGCTACAAGACTCTAGATTATTAACCCTTCTGCCATCTGATTCTTTGGAATATGCCAACAAGGCTGAAATCGGAGGGAACAATTCTGTTTAAATAGGATTTTAGTATGTAATCATTGGCCTGTTACAGACTGCCAAAATAAAGCTGCTTTGGGTCTCTTTAGAGGTATGCTATTTAAATGATGCATGGGTCCTATGAGTCCGGAGGTCACGCCAAAGCCACACTCCATGCCAAAGCACTGGAGTGCAGCTTTGGTGCAGCTTCCGGATTCTTAGGATGCATGCATCATTTAAACAGCATACCTCCAAAGAGACCCAAAGCAGCTTTATTTTGGCAGTCTGTAAAAGGGACGATTTTATATGGGGTGTATATTCTATTTATGTTTCTTAACTTTTTATTTCAATGTAATTGTATATTGTTTCAATGAGATGATACTAATTGTTTTTAAATTTTTATTGTTGAGTTTTTAACAGTTCTATCTGTGAGTCACCTTGGGTCCCACTCTGGGAAAAAGACGGCATATAAAATAATTAAATAAAATATTAGGTGTTCACACTCAACATTAAGCCTTGATACTGGTGCTAATAGCTAAAAGAACTGGCAGGGCAGATAACTGGGAAAAACTTTCCTAACATCTAATATTTTGCAAGGTACTATATGGAATAAGAAAGGTCATCAAGCTGTGACAATTAGCTTTTTATGTACCGTTGACCAAAAAGCCCCGATCAGATGGACTCCTGTACTATGTGAGAACTTTGGCTCTACTCGTGAGATATTTTTTGAACCAGGCATATAAACTGGACCAGCAATGACAATTCCCATTTGAACCTTGGTTGCTCATAAATGCTCTAGGGTAAGACCTTTTTCATAACCATTCCTTTCCAACACTGAAAAACTTGGCTGGAAAACAATACAATAAAACAAGCCAGAAAATCCAGCCAAGTATAGATAAATCTTTTTTGTCTTTCAAAAGCTCTGTCTGCACCACACATTTTATGGTCAAGATCCCACTATTGGAATGAGTGTCCTTAATCTACTTTAACACTTGTTTTTAATTTGAGCTTTGTTCGTATCTCGCAATCTGGTTGATATGCTGATGTACCCTAGAGTTTTGGCCTAGTTCTTTGAAACAGGTACAGATGACAGTATGTCTTGGAACTTAGTCTGCAAATTGATTGGGATTGGAGTGGAGAAAACAGCTTCTTTGCAAAACAAACTCATTATTAAAGACTGGGTCCACTGACATCATTTATTTCGGGTTGTTGTTTTGTACCTTCAAGTAATTTTTGAGGTGAATCTATCACCAGGGGTTCTTGGCAAGATTTGTCAAGAGAGGGCTTGCTTTCCACCGAGGCTGAGAGTGTGTGACTTGCCCAAGATCACTAGTGGGTTTTCATGGGTGGGCTGGGGTTCAACCCCTGGTCTTCAAAGTTGTAGTCAAGTGCTGAAACCACTACAACACACCAGCTCTCATTTATTTCACTTATACATTATCAATTAACATCATTATTATTAGTAGTATTTTTATTGTTGCTCCTCTTGGTATAATATCAGTGTGCTATATCAGTGGCCACTCAACGTATCATGAAAAGAAGGAAAAAAAGAAGACACTGATTTGCACTAGAATTAAGTATATTAAACCAAAGGATTAAAAAAACACTCTTGGTTTTTAAAATTAATTATTCATATCTTCTAAAGTCTGGGAATTATTAATATTTTTCAACCCTCTTAATGGAACAACACTAAGTTTTTTGAATTTAAAACATTTTAACTCTAACAGTTTATTGGCATTTAGACCAGTACCCAGTGTCAGTTGCTTCTTTTTAATCACTTTCTTTTATAATGCAAGAAATGCCATTCAGAAACAAATTTTTAATTAACCTAAGTTCAATAAAAAAAAAATCTTTAAAAGATTGCTTTTTAAAGAACAATTCTTATTTAAGGTAGTGGTCATAACATATGAACTGCATTTTGATACTTAATTTTACAATTTAGTAATATATTGGTGTAGACCTGCAGTCCTATATATAGGGTATCAATATAATTCCTAGTTTTATTGAAAGATGTAAATGGAATCAAAGTCTAATAACTTTGGAGTGTTATTGTTAGAAAACATTAAAACATGGTTGATCAAGCTTGCTATCGCTAATACATAAAATAATTTTTCATAACATTAATATAATAAGCAGGATTCATTTTTTTCATTCAACATTGATGCAAAAACCCTGATTTAATAAAAAAACGAAAACAAACCACCTGGTTTAAACAAAACAAAAAAAATTAACAAAACCCATTTGTTTGGGTTTTTTAACTTTTTTTTTCTTACCCTGATTTGCACAAAAATTTTTTATGCTAATTTGTGTGTACAGATACAAAACCATTTGTTTATAATTTAAACAAAATTACAATATGCCTCACCTGAATGGGCAAAACTGTAACTGTAAAGGCTGCCATTAAGGATGCTAAGTACTTTATGTAAACTGCAAATTTGCTCATCCGGTGTTAGTCTACCTACAGTAAACCACTGTAATGATTTGGATTTGCTAATCACAATTTAGTAAATGCTACTGATATCAGTGAATCTAATCTAGGTACGATTAATACTGGAGTGAGGCCAGTCCATGTAGAGACAGAAACCTGGTCCCTTTGTGGACTGTAGAAGTAGAGAGAATATACCAAAATATTAAAAAAAGTAGTTGAAAAATATGTTTTTCTGCATGTTGAGAAATCCTGACAAAAAGAATGATGGACTGACAAGAATCTTGACAGTTTCGGACTTATTTCTGTGTAAAATTAACACATAATCATTTTATACATAAAACAGCCTTTTATTTATAGAAAACAGCATTTTATGTGCAGAAAACATTTCCAGTGCAGAAAAGGGTCTTGAAGGAAAGGAGTGGTCAATTCCCATAGATCTGAACCTATGGTATATTTTTGTGTGGTGGTGATGGCATGCTAGAGATGCTTGACAATTTAGATTTTTGTTATTGTTGTTAACTGTAATATGAATTAAGCAAATTCACTTTTCCCAAATCACTGGGCAAGTTGGCCACTTGCTTTCACATTTTCCGATAAAGTTCTCATGTCAAAAAGTACATTAAAATGCTTTTAGAAAGAAGTGGTGTATTTTAAGAACAAATACATTTAGTAATGCATATTTTGAGAGAAAATCATTTTAAAAGTATGTTTTAAGGAACGAGACTACACCTTGAAAATAGTGTTTAAGGCTGGCTTTTCAGACCTGTACAGTATCACATATAAGAAAACGATGGATTCACCAACCCTAATATAAACAGATACACAGGGTTGTCCAAAGGGCTCAGAAGCAGAACAGGAGGACATGATTCTATCCATTCATTCTGTGTAGCCAGTCCATTTATGTGAAATAGCCTGCTGATGAAATCTTTACCAAAGGACACCCATTTAATTTAAGCGTCTGCCATTATTCTCTATAGTGCTTATCTGTTGACAAAATACACATGAAAATTTAAACTTGTGAAAACATCTATTAGCCTTTAAACCATTGAAGGTTGAATGGCTGGCTAAAAAAGTCACTCCCCCTTTCATAGGTCTGAGTACAGTATTTGTATAGAGTCAGCAACTGTTTTTGATATATGTAGCAGCCCAGCCTGTCTTTTGCTGTCATAATTTACACCCTTGATTCCCAATGGATGCTTAACCTGTAGGGAATTTCATGCTTATCTTTGTTTTTAATAGTTGACCCTTTAGCCCCAAAATGTTGTAAGCTGGAAGATGAGATTTCAGTGTGTCTTTTATGAAACTCATTGGTGCATGATACCAATAGTCCACAGCTGCAATTCAACACATCAAATACTTGATCAGCCCATAGGCTTCCTCTACCTGCTCGGTGTAGATGGCAGGTTTTCTAATCAGCGTTCCTTTGGTATCTATCTGATAAGGAGGAACAAATAAAAATGTAAGTAAGAAATAGGGTTTGAAATCTTAGATATCTTGGGGGCAGAAAATTAGAAATGACATCCTGCTACACTATCAGAGGTAATGTATTATGTAACATTACACATGGTGATGAAGACAGAACTCCAGAAGTTTTCTAGCAATCGCCAAAGTGGAATAGAGGAAGAGCTAGAAAGTTACTTCATATTTCCAGTATCATCAAAGGAAATGGTTGCTAGAACTACGGCATCTGAACTGCAATACTGGAAATTTCAAGAAAGTTCATTTTATAATTAATAAGCAATTTATTTTAGCCAATCTGGCCTCTGATTTTCATTGATTGATACAAGTCTTAATCATCTATTCAATAGAAATGCCACAAAAGTACATGGTTAATCCAAGGCGCTCCTTGTAAAAGAAGGTCTTTCAAAATATCTTTAAAATACTTTCAAATATCTTATGAACTGCTGCCCTCATTTTCCTTGCTCATAATACCAAACCAGTACCAACATAAAGCATCACTGAGGAACAATGTGAGCTGGTAGTTACCAAAAGTATGTCAGATACCATATTTTAAAGCCTCAGTTTGCAAAGATCAGGGCAAGTCCAAGATATTTTCCTGTCTGAGACAGAGCAGCAAATGGTATCTCCCATTGATTGAAATGAAGATGCACATTATTCAAAGTCAGCCAAGTTGTTTTGGCACATGAAGCAAGGAATCTACAAGCAACAACAACAACAACAATAACTGAATAAGTATTGACTGTTCTTTTGGAATATCCCAAATCCATAGCCTGAAACGGTTGCTCTACTTTGCCCAAGAGTAGGGTTGGTTCTGATAATAATGAATGCAGCCCCGGCCAATAGCCTTGTGGGCGTAATTCAGGCAATATGATGACTCCATGAAAGTCCATATGGCCCTTCTTCAATTTCACAGCAAGTATTTCCATGAAAGAAATCAAATGCTACACAGAGTTTGCCATGAACAATGGCACAACAATTGTAATATGCTGAAGGGACAACTATGCATTTCCCTATTTGTATGCAAAGAATATGAGCAGGAAAGTAGTCAGTAATTATAATAATAATAATAATAATAATAATATAATATAATTTATTTATATTCTGCTTTTTCATAGAGGAATCAAAGCGGATTACAACATTATAAGAATAAAACATTGTACAGTTAAAAATTACAGTTAAAAAGAACAATCCCATATCTCACCCACCCCCAAGCATAATCTTTTTTTAACCAAAACCTTAAAAAGAGATTAAACAACAAGAAAGAGTAAATCATACCAATACGAATTCACTAAAATTGTGGGTAGATTTGGTCGGAAAAGTTTCTTTATCTGGGGGGGGGATGGATTGGGGCCGATTACATCAGTAAGAGGAGGCTAGTCTAGCAAGGCTAATCTAGAAAGGCCTGATGAAAGAGATCCATCTTAATAGCCTTTTTAAAGGATTCCAGGGTGGTAATATGATGGATCTCGCCCAGCAGGTCATTCCAGAGCCTAGGGGCGGCAGATGAGAAGATCCTCCGAGTCACTGCAGACTGTCTGGTCTTCTTAGGTTGTAGCAGGTTCTTCCCAGAAGACCAAAATGTGCGGGGTCGATTATGTGGAAGAAGGCACTCCCACAAGTAGTCTGGACCAAAGCCATGTAGGGCTTTAAAGGTTATAACCATCACCTTGTACCTTGCCCAGAACCAGTTATAGAACTATGGGAAATGTTTCGCATTCAGGTATTATTTCAAATGTCCTTTCAATAGCCCTTCTACAGTAAGTCGGTTATTATGATCCCCGTATAGTGCAGATGAAGGAGGGAGGGAGGAAACCAGAAGAAGACTAGGATTGGGAAGGGCAACTATGAAAGAACTGGGCAAGATCATAATGTATAAAGACATAAGGCTGAACACTAAAGTGAAGATCATACAAGTTCCTGTATTACCCATCACCATGTACTGAGGTGAGAGCTGGACAGTGAAAAAAGTTGATAGGAAGAAAATAAACTATCTGGCATATGAGATGTGGTGCTGGAGAAAAGTTCTAAGGATACCATGAAAAACCAAAAAGACAAACAAATGGGTCCTAGAACAGATCAAGCTGGAACTCTCTCTAGAAGCCAAGATGATGTTGCATTTTGGCCACATCATGAGGAAAAATGAATAATTAGAAAAGACAACGATGCTAGGAAAAGTAGAAGGCAGTAGAAAGAGAGGAAGACCACCTGCCAGATGGTTAGACTTGATCAGGGAAGGCAGAAGCCTGGCCTTACCGGTCCTGAGCAAAGGGTTGAGGACCAGGCTTCTCTGAGATCTCTCATCCACAGGGTCGCTATGAGTCAAAGTCGACTTGAGGGAAGCTAACAACAACTGAGGATTAATGGTTTTGCAAAACCAAACATTGACAGAAACTCTCCAGCCTACAATCACTATGCTTGGACACATGGGAAACGTAGTTCTTCAAGCAAATGAGACAGGTAGGTAAATGGCAGGGCAGAATGTGAGTTATGAGAAGGTATGCTATCTTTACTTTACAGTTGTTTCAAAACTATAGAGGGAATCTCTGGGTTGCAATCTTTCTAGTTACACCCATGTGTAATGGCAGAATGTCAGAGCTGGATTTATGAGATGTATATCTTATTGCCATGACTAACCTTTCTACTTTATGTGCCACTTGTATAACAACAAGAAAGACGGATTTGTTCTGGGGGGAGGGAAATAACACATGTTAATAAGACTGGAACAGTGGGCAGGCATAACCATATACAGGTGTAATGCCTATAATTAAAGTTTTTCTTTTAACTCTTAAAAAAACCCTCTAGATTTTAACTGTGCCTATTACTTTTTATGCTGGAAGGTGTGACCTGCATAAAGCAGAGTTAGAAAGTAAGCGTTTTGACAAATGCTCAGTGCGTTTGGTCTCTGGCTTTAGTGCTGCTCTTGCTCACAGTTATGATTGAAGTGTGATGAAAAATGACAACTATGATTTCAAATAAAAGTGTAAGTTGATATATTAAAAGAGAGGCAGAATTAGAAGAACAAAGAGGCCCTTGTGGAGCTTGGCTGTTCTGCAGCCAGAATATTTTTCATTTATATATTCAAGAACTCTATTGCTTCTTCTTTCATGTTGTGTTCTTCTCTCTTCCCTACTCTTCCTCTTCTTTCCAGATATTACATTATTTGTGGGTCATTTTATTCGCTTGGAGCTCTGTTCCACAAAGGGAAAACTCAACCTTTCAAAAAGATGGAAAAAAGCTAAAGCTTCCCAGGCATTGTGCCTGCAGTTAATGTTACAATTTCTGAAGCTGATTAGGAATGTTATGGCTGTGTTCCTCACTCATTTCACAAGAAAAATGTCACAGGTGGTTAGTAGATCAGAAATGTGAGGGTACCAATTATGTCTGCACCATGAAGAGTTGGCCAGTTTCTGATCTTAGCACTGTAACTGAGAATCAGTGCTGTAATGAGGAATATGTTCCAGGTCACTAGGATCAGCTTTTTAAATATTCACTTCTCTTCTCTAGAGGACAAATAATGCCCCCTCCCCCCCCTTTTGTGAAATTCCAGCCAACACCAGAGGCTACAGAGGTTACCAATCAAAGAAATCACAGAATAAGAACTACTGAAAGATGAAAACCTACCAATGGGTGAGGATCTCTGATTTCTTCAGATGAAGGTGTACCATGGGTCTTCATTTGCTCCCTCGACAGATGACTGTAGAAATCACTCTCCCCATTATGGAGGGTGAAAGAGATATGGGATGAACAAGAATTTGAGATGTACAACAAGAATATACCCACTAAAATCAATGCAACTTACAAAAGTTCTAAGTAATAAGTGGGGCTGCTCTATGTGAAGTGAGTAAGATGTGAATGAATTCCACTTTCTGCCAAATAATAATCCAAATGTTCTGTGTAAAGTTAGAAATCATGTTGGGTGGCTGTCATGGACAATAGCACCTCCGCTATCCAAGATTCCCATCCTAAATGCCACCCCTACTGGCACAGCTGTTAAATCCTGCTATTATGCTAACTTACAGGAAAAGGTAGAATTATACAGTTATATTAGGAAGTGAACAGAACAGTAAAACGTCTTTAGAAAACTACTGGACACCACCTTACAGGAAGATGTGTTGAAAAAGACGTGGGTATCCATTTTTGGCACAATGAGCAAATGTGAAACCTGGAATATGTCGATGTTATCATTGCATTTGTAAGCCCTTCTCAAACATGATAGTTGTGGGCTAATTGTATAAAGTCCCTGTGGTCTCTCCTCAAATACTCATTTTTTAATTTTATGATAATTAACTGTTTGGTGCTCCAGTTGGGAGAAAAAAGTACCCAGTTTCCTAATAGCTGTCTTTGTCCCATTTCATGTAGTGAGGTAAGAGCCATATCATCTGTACATAATTAAGATAGGATCATTTTGTACTGTTGCTAGTTTTTAGGAATCTGTCCCTCCTGATGAAAATGTGTTAGCTGCCACAAAGTCTTCTAATGCAAAACACTGAAATTCCAACAGTCCATTGCAAATTCCAGAATGGATATGTGTTTCTTTTTATTTACTGACTCTATTCTTCAGCCAAAAAGGCTGCCAAAACAGCTTATATAGGATCAGTAACAAACAAAGCAGTCAACGCCACAGGATTAGAATATAAAAGACACAGAAAAAAGGAAAAGGAATGAAATGGAGAGTTAAAAGGTAAAGAAAGAAACTCGGAGATCAGTTACTGATCTCTAGTTACTCAAGCCCATTATAGACGGGCCTTTGCGGTGCCCCCATCACGTGCTAGGGGTTGGCCGAGGACCTAGCACGTGACAAGGGCGTAAAGATGGTGGCGCCCTATACACACGGGCGCCGCCATCTTTACGTTCTGGATGCATAGCATCTGCATGTCGCGCCCCAGATGTGACACCGTGAGTGCGCGAGTAGTGCCTCACGGCATCTCATCTGGGGTGGAAGAAGAAGCGCCATTTTGGCGCTTCTTCTTTGCAGCGCAGAGGAGTCGCGTGGTTTGACTGCTGCGACTCCTCCGCGCTGCAACCGGCAGCGGCGCAAGACCACCCCTTTTGGGCGGTCTGTAATGCGCCTATGTTCTTATAATGACCTCTTGGACAAAAACAGGGCTGGCCCTCCCACTGGGCAGAGTCAGGCATCCACCAGAGGTGGCAGAGTGCCAGAGCAGTGAAGTGCTACCTTCTCTCCTAGGACACTTAAAGTCCTAAATGCCTGGCTTGTAGGATCTGTGATTAGCACCCCTAGGAAGGATTAGAGATGTAGGCAGGCAGGAGACGGTGATGGGAAGCAAGGTGAATCAGAAGAAAGAAAGTTAGGCCAGTGAGGTGCAAGAAGAGAGGGAAGCGGACAAGGAAGGTGGAGGAGGTATTTAGGTGAAAGAGTGGAGGAAGGCAAGCAAGGAAGGTAGGAAGGTGGAGCACTGGCAACAATGCTTCTGCTGATGGGTCAGTGACAGCACTTTGCTTTCCTCAGTAACAGGAGCTCTTAGGTTACTCCAGGAAACCATTCAGGGATAGGAGAAGCCAAACAGAGCTGATTTCCAGCTGAGCAAATTGAGTGGGGCCTTCCAATCCCATCATTCCCCTTTGCTTCAGCCAAGTGGAATTAACATACTTTTTGTTCTGTAGCAGAAATAAATTTACTAGACTGGTAAAACTTTGAAACAAAGTGGGAAACAACATCTGACTGCTGCAGAGATACTTTCCATTAGTTGATTAGTGGGATGGTGATGGTATTATGATGATGATGATGATGATGATGATGAGAGATAAAGATAAGATATTTTCTATACTGCACTTCTTTTAGGAAAGCATGATTCAAGCAAAGAAAGTATGAAATGGACACCAACAAGCCAATGAGTATGAATTCTCTTCTTGTAATTACTGATTTTTCTTGTAGATACAAAGCATTTTTAAAGCAACATCTACACATCTTCCTACAGGGTCAACATTTTGAAAGACAGCTGCTTCTGACTCCAAGACACTATATACTATAAAAACAGCTGGCATTTCTTCTTTTGAATGTAACCCGAAATCTGCGTTGATTTTCTGCTAAGCTGGTGGGTGGTCACATGTAAAGCAAGGAGCTTTGTCATCAGAACTTATAATTGAGCAAAACCTCATAAATGTGTCACTCAGTTACTTGCATCCCTGCACCACTAAGCAACATCAAACAAATCTGGGTTAAAGGAGGCATATAAATTTCACTCTGTTATCATCCAGAAGGGATCCCAAACAGAGAATGCTCACAATTGCCTGCTTAATAGTGATTCACAGGGGAAGTGAGCCAAATTGGTGTGATTAACTTGAAGAGTAAGTTGTAGAAATAAGGGTACATCTGTAACATAACCCTTGGCACACAATGAAGAAAGTGCCTAGTCATGCAAAGATTAAACACACATCCCCAACTACTGGATCCATGAAAATCACAGATGTTTCAGGTATCCTTTGATACTAGTACAGGACCTCTAACTTGAACTGTGCTAACCCTAACAATATAACTATGCAATGAATTTCTATCCTTTCCTTAATACCAGAAGTGCATAAAACCCTTCCCAACTGCTTGGGTGAGGGCTGGCCTGAATGCAAGAGTTTCATTCAAATGCATCATCAACAAGCTATAACCAGTTTTGGAAAATAACAAGGCACTCTTGGACGCGTTACAGACCACCCAAAACGGGCGGTCTCGCGGTGCTGCCGGTTACTCCACGAGGGAGCCGCAGCAGCCAAACCGTGCGGCTCCCTCGCGGAGCAAAAAGAAGCCCCAAAATGGTGCTTCTTTCCGTGGCGCACATATGACGCCGCGAGGCGCCAATGGCGCACTTGCAGCATCATATGCGCTGCGTGATGTGCGGATGCAGTACGTCCACTGCGTGAAGATGGTGGCCCTCGTGTGGAACGGGCGCTGCCATTTTGTGCGCGCTCTGCGCGTATTAAGGTTAGGGGTGTCAGGAAATGACGCGTCTTTCTAATTCTAGTACACGCATAACGCGTACTTTATGCCCATGTGTAATGGGCCGTAGAATCTCTGGGATGCAGACCTTTACTGGCCTACAGACAGTCTTCAAATTTTAAAAAACTACTCACTAACAATAAGATGAATAACAAGACCCTGCCACATACCCAGACACCAGCTCTGTCTTCTCATCTACTCTGGGAGCAAAATTGCAGGGGGCAGTAATATCACCATTAGAGATACATTTATTGCTCTTCCTCCAATGTGATATATGCCAACAATGCCCCTCTGGACTCTACATTGGATGAATATGATAGGCTCTACACAAGAGGCAAGGTGGCATTAGAATTGGCAATCCCCAAAAACCAGTTACAGAGCATTTCAACCTCCCTGGATATACAGTACGAGATTTATAGCCCACAGTCCTTGAACAAGGAAATTACAAAGAAAGACTACAAAGAGAAACAGCTGTAATCAATTATATCCACAAATTCCAATCCATTAGTTTAGGTATGAACAAAGACAATGGCTTCTTGGCACACTACATATATTAATACAAGTCCTCGCTACTGCAAAAAAGGAATAGTCTCAAAGAAGATTTTGAACCTAAGGAAACTGACTTTTGGTAAGCAGATTTATTGCTTTCACACATCAACTTAACTTAGCTCTGTAAAAATCTGTAAGACCTTATGTTGCTCTTTGAAAATTTAGGGTGAGGGACATGCTTTGCATCTTTCTGGATCCTATTACATTCCAGCCCACTCCCACAACTGTGTAAATATGCTTTATATCCCTCTGAAGCGCATCTGAAGAAAGGGGTTTATATCCACTAAAGTTGATGCTAAAATAAAAATCAAAGATGCTGCTACATTCCTTCTTTTATTCCCCTCTCCCCCTCCCACCCTCCTTTTATGTAGTTTTTCATAGAATCATAGAATCATAGAGTTGGAAGAGACCGCATGGACCATTCAGTTCAACCCCCTGCCATGCAGGAAATCCAATCAAAGCATCCCCAATAGATGGCCATCTAGCCTCTGCTTAAAGACCTCCAAGGAAGGAGACCCCACTACACTCCAAGGGTGTGTGTTCCACTGTCAAACAGCCCTTACTGTCAGGAAGTTCTTCCTAATGTTGAGGTGGAATCTCTTTTCCTGTAGCTTGCATCCATTGTTCCTGGTCCTGTTCTCTGGAGCAGCTGAAAACAAGCTTGTTCCCTCCTCAATATGACATCCTTTCAAATATTTAAACAGGGCTATCATATCACCTCTTAACCTTCTCTTCTCCAGGCTAAACTTTTGAAAGTGGTCAGCAAAATAAAAACAGACAGAGCTGCATACAGTGAGGTGAACAGGTGTGTAATTTGCCAGTCCTTATGCTTGGCCACTGGAGGCAGTCCTAATAGGTGCTGGGCTTAGTTAAAATTGAGATTTGTTGAACCTCTTTAACAGAGAGCTTTTGCAGCGCCTTTGGAACTAACTGAAAGATAGAAGTTGGTAGCATGAGCTTTTGTAGACTTGAGCCTACTTCCTCAGGTGCATGCATCTACAAAAGTTCATGCTAGCAACTTCTGTCTTTCAGTCTCAGAGATACTGCAAGATCCCTTTTCATATCAATTTTCCAGACTTACATGGCTATGATCACACCCACACCATAGAAATAATCTAGTTTGGCATACTTTAATTGCCATGGCTCATTGCTATGGAATTCTGAGAACTATAGTTTTGTGAGACATCTAGCCTTCTATATCAGAGAGATCTGGTGCAACACCAAGCTACAGATCCCAGGATATCATAGGATAGAGACATGCCAATTAAAATGGTGTCAAACTAGACTATTTCTGTAGTGCAGATGGAACCTCACAACAGTCAAAGAAAAGGAAGAAAGGGATAAGGAAGCATGGAGAAAATATGCCAAGTGCCATCATGGAATACTAGAACGATTTATAAGTGTTTTCCACTCTTATTGCTGCAACTCTAACACAAAAATCCTATGCCATACAGTCCAATTGTCCCAGCTTGGCAAGGATGACCCAAGTTAATCCTCTGATGTCCCAATTTCTCAACCGCTTTTAAAATATCCCAGTTCATCTTTCAAGATGACCATGTGAGTGTTGTGTTATAAAGAAACCAGGATTTGATCTGATATGTACTTGGTCTGTATTGAGACAGTGTGGTGTAGTGTTTTGAGCATTGGACAAGAACTCTGGAGGCCAGGTTCTGAATCATGAAATTCACTAGGTAATTCATATTCTGTCAGCTTCAGAGGAAACCAACATCTCCCCCCCCCCCCCCAAATCTTACAATGAAAACACAATAACACAAATATTGGGTCTTGGGCAGAAGAGGTAGGCATGAACCACAATGTTCATACAATGGATCTGAAAGAAAGCTGTAACTTATAACAGGCCTGATAAAAAACATTTTGATTTTAGAATGAAGCACTTAATAATATTATATTTATTGTTAATTATGCAGTGTGCAGACATACATAGACACAAAGTATTTTACTGACACTCCCCTCCTCACACTTTTTTCAGAATTACCTCAACTCTGTACATAACTTCCTGGGCTTTTCTGCTGAAAATCATAGTTTTGTGTGCTCTTCTTCTTAAACAACTTTTGTGCTCTCATTGTCTGCCCATGTCCTTTGAACCATTACCCTGATATTGTTCAGCCACACATGTTCTGTTTTTCAACTGTGAAACACTGGAGTTGTTTAACAACATGCCTCATGCTGCACTAAAAACTCAGATTCTGCATAGCTCTGATCCCCAATTTTTTAAAAATCAAATAAACCAGCCCCAAACCTCTAAGGTTTACTACAATTTTCCTTATCAAAGGGCAATTGGGAGTGCCACAGTTCATTATAGTTTTGACAAGCAAGCATTTTAAAGCAAGTTTAATCTCTTCAGATTTTAGACAGTTTAAAACAGATTGCCCCCTCCCTCAGATGGTGATGAGATCAGTATATTTGTTGATTGACGTAAAGTCTCTTTTGAGAGTTGCCTTGGATCTCATGCATATTACACAACTATGATGTTTAGGGACTGCATTTTTTCCCTCCACCCATGGGTAAATAATCCATGTTTCTGATGATTTTTCAACTATAGGTTGTTCAAAGATGAGAAAGTCCTAGAGTCAGTTCAGTCAAAGAAAAGGCTAGCAATTACGTACAACAAAAAGGTTTTTTTTAAGTGTCACAGTTAGTGACTCCCGACAGTCAGAGTTGTGGAGTCAGTGTCAGAATTGGGAGCAATTTTGTTTGGAGTTGGGAGAATCAATTCCAAATCTGGTATCAATTCCAACTCTGGCTTCAAAATGAAAACTTATAATATTATAACAATCTATGGAAAACCTATCTTTTTATACTTATATTTTACCTTTTAATAATTTATTAAATGCCAACTTTGTTGTTTGTGTCATAAGAATTTAGAAAAGTTTTGTCCAGAAAGTTTAATCAAACAAATGTATTTTATGTCCTATCAGTCAAAGTAGCCTGATGATGCCATGCTGCTATTTTACTATTAATAACACAGTAAATGTGTTATTACTGATTAATATACATTTTCTATTTAAGAAGGAGTTGGATTCAGAGTTGTGCAGACTCTACAGTCCTGCAGCTAACACCTCCCAGCTTTACAAGGAGGACTATGAAGATATCACAGCAGGTCAGGGGCTGGCACGGTAGAACTGGTGTGACAGCTTTAAGGAGAAACAGTTGTGGAAGTATTTAATAGTGCATGCATTTTATTTTATTTTTAAAGAGCCTTCATCCTAGATAAAAGAATCACCTGGAAGCTGTGAAGCAGAAAAGACTTTGCCCTCAAAGTACATTTGTGCAAACTCAAAGTAAAACTTTAAAAAGCAAATCAAAGCAAAACAGTTTCACAATAATGTGAGATCTTCTAGGGCATACATAATATTAAAGAGATACTTTAGGGGAAGGAAAGAAGCAAGCAAAGGGACAGGAAAGGAAGAAAAGCAAATGGAGATTGTAGATATGCATATGCATGGTATATACACATACTGAATTACTGTACATGATGGCCTTAATACTGTAAGTACATTGCCAGTATATAATTAGTGAGGTTTTCTGACAAGTGTTCTCTGTACACAAAGAATGTATTTGGCTCAGAGCTTGGCAATGCTTCTTTTTGAGGAGTATATATCCCAGAATTCATTGTTAGCAAATCCTGGGATTTGTAGTACAAACAAGTCATTTGTCCAAGCTCCATTTCTGCTATGCATCATGTGTGAAAGGACCCATATATTGACCAGACTATGGCACATCAAACCCAATGATCTGACTAGCAGACATGCTTTACTGAGGAGAAACACTATAAGCTTTCCCATTTCTATGTACAGGTGTGAAAGCTTGACAGAGAATAAAGCAGATAGGAAGAAAATCTACTAAATTGAGATGTAGTGCTGGAGGAGAGTTCTGATGGGTCCTAGAGCAAATCATGCCTGACCTCTCCTTAAAAGCCATGATGACTAAACTGAGGCTGTTGTACTTTGGCCATATCATGAGAAGGCATGACTCACTAGAAAAGATCATAATGCTTGGTAACATAGAACGTAGAAGGAAAAGAGGAAGACCACATCTCAGCTGGATAGACTCATTCAAGGGAGCCACAACACTGAGTCTGCAAGACCTGAGCAAAATGGTTCATGATTGAGGGACTTAAGAGATCTTCCACTGATAGGGTCACCATAAATTGGACTTGATGACATTTAGCAACAAACTACAATGTTAGTTTGTTGTTGTTGTGTGCCTTCAAAGCATTTCTGACATATGGCAACCCTAAGAAGAACCTATCATGGATTTTCTTGGCAAGATTTCTTCAGATGAGGTTTGTTATTGCTTTGCTCTGAAGCTGAGAGGATGTCACTTGCCCAAGGTCACTCAGTGGGTTTCTTGGCTGAGTGGGGAAACAAACCCTAGTCTCAAGAGTCATAGTCCAATACTTGAATCACTACGCCACACTGGCTCCTACAGAGTTAGACACAGGTCTATTTTCCGAGCCCTGTACATGAGACCCTTTCTTTGAGCATACCAAAATTTGCACCTAGAAAGTTAGGCATGGCCTAAGACATGTTATACCAATGAGCTATGGTTTTCCCATTAATAATTATGTTTAAATGTATATTTATACCTGAGGAATCCACAGTACAGTCTGACCGTCCTTGAAGGGATCAGTATATCTAAGAATAGGTTGGTAAAAAGTCTGCAAGGTTCTTTGAAGACCAATGAATACAATGAGACACACATTGAAACCATTCATCATTGGAATCCTGAGCAGGCTGCTACCACTTCTTGGTTATGGATGGCATCAGCATGCCATTGGATTCAAACTCTGGTCTATGTGTATGACGGGAGGGGCTGCTGTGGGAGATCACAGTGGGTTTTGAACTCACATCTGGCATATGGTTAATCTCATGTCATTATTATTATTTTGAAAATACCAAAACACCTCTAATGTGATTGTCTCGACACGCAAGGGACCAAACAATAGGTAACATCCTGCAACTGAGATATAATAAGAATCTGTAACAGCAATGTTATCATTTTACTCCATTCCTTGCTACAGCATGGTGTGTAGAAAGAGGAACATATGCTTTAACAATGAGTGTTACTTATTAGCATGTTTCTGAGGAAAAGCTTTCTCAGAAAGGTGTGTCCTGCAACTGGATCATACAGATAGTCCGGCACTGCTCCAATCTGGCAAGCGGATTGATAGCTAACTAGAAAACACTCCAGATTCACATTTTATCCTAAGAGCACGTTAGACACATATGATGTTTTGAAATATGTGCCCCCTACTGTCCCTAATCAATAAACTCCAAAACAGACAACAGGGATCCCTAACTATACCAAATTTGCCTTGCAGGAAGGCCATTATTTTCTGTTGAAGTCAAGAGACATGTCCCAGCTCTAGTTAATTATGAAGCTGAGATAAGTGAGGTTGTGTGCTATACTTCACATTCCATTTAGCTTAAACATCTTGCTAAACACTAAAGACGTTTGCCAGGTCAGAACACAACTCTTAGGATCAAAAGCTCCAAGGAAAAACAAAGCAACAGAAAGAAAAGGGAGTCTGAATCTTAATAAAAGGTCAGGCATTATATGAGATTATGAATGGGCTGAGCTGTGAAATGTGGACATGGAGTAATGACAAAATTCAGAGAGAGATGGATACAAAAGCCTTCCTCCTCCTCCTCCTTTATTTGAATGAGCCAGTCTGGATTTATATCTGGCCTGGATGGTATAGGAACCAGAGGTCAGATGAAGTAATTCCACCATTTATTTTTATGAAAATGTAATGTGTTAAATGCATCCATAACTTACATGCATAAGAATGCAAGAATTGCCTTGATGGATTGGAAGATGACACTTTCCCAACAATGGGTAGCTGGATGAGTCTATGGGAACCTTGAAGCATTATATGCCATAATATAATCTATGGCCAGAGTCCTGTCAGGCAATTGTAAATGCATAATCTATAGTCACACATTCACAACTGCTACGTATTCATGATTCCTATACAGCCCCTAGGTTGGGTTTAGATTCCTATATATCCCCCAATTTAGAGGCTACTCAGGCTCAGAGGATGGCAATGACAAACCCCTCTAAGAAGCCTGCCAAGAAACTGCCATGATACGTTCGCCTTAGGGTTACCATAAGTCAGAAATGACTTGAACAACACAACAATAACAGCAGCAACAACAGGACTGTGAAAGTGCCTTATCAGTAGGCAGCTTTTGGCAGGTGTCTGGTTTCTCTTCAGATGATTCTTCTGTTGATTAGGAAGAGCTACCTGATGTCTCATCTCCCACCTGCGAGTGATTTCCAGTACAAGGGGGATTTATGATGGGGGCTTTTTCTTTCTGCCTATCTCTTCGAAGATCACTCATGAGGCAGGGGACATCAGCCAGTTGCTTTTTCATCAACGGGGAATGGGCCCATGTCGACTGCAGTTTACTGACAGGTGGAGTTTGGGAGATCATGCTGGAATTTACTATGTATCAATGTTGTTACGGTGCTATGTAATACGCAGTGGTCCTATAGGAATCTAACAAACCTTTTTGGAATAAGATTTTCCAAAGCTAAATTCCACTACAACTAGGTAAATCTAATCAAACTGATTATGTAGGGCCTCAAACAGATGGCCAAAAAAGGTAGTCATTGGCCTATGTTGTTCAGGTGATGCATGACTTGAATGCAGCCAGAAGCTGTCCTGGGCATGCCTCATCCTAGAGGTGGCTCAAAAAGGAACTCTTTTTTGGTTCAGAACCGCAGGGGTGGCCTAAATCAGGGCTGGGCGCATGTGGCTGCTGCAGTCCTGGGGTGAACGGTGGCGGTGCAGTCCTGGCGCAGAATTTTTTGCCATTTGCTTCACCCCAGGTCTCAGCTGAGCTAGAGTGGTTCTTCATTTAGGTAATCCCCATCTTCATTATATAAATTAAGGGAAGGGATCATTTTGGTAATGGTGTAAGAAGAAGTTTCTGGCATAGGCGTTTACTTACAAAATTAATGGCAGCAGAACTACCTTTAAAATAGCATCTTCTTTAATTTACAACAGAGGTGATAAAGTTGGCAGCTACTGAGTCACCCTTTCCATCCATATCTTCTGTGGAATACTGCTATATCATGGTGTAATTCCAGTTACATAGATACTTATTCCCCCTCCCCCCCTCCAAAGTGTCTCTGGAACACAGGATCCATTATGTCATACCCTCTAATATTTCATAAATAAAAAGCTTGGATATTTATGGCCATTCAATATCAGAGTGTGGTCAAGATGGAAGACATAAATGAGGAAGACGCTCTTAGCTAGGAGAGGCTCCAGCAGTTGCCTTTTTCTTGAGATCACCGAGAAAGGCAAGAATCTGTCCCCTTTCCTCTCTCCAGTGGTGAGTTACGAACTAATTTTTCACCATGAACTTGTAGAATACTACAAAGAATCTTAGAGTCCATCTATACTGTAGAAATAATGCAATTTGATACAACATTAAGTGCTGTAGCTCCATCCTATGGAAACCTTGGATTTATAGTTTTACAAGGTCTTTAGCCTTCTCTGCCAAAGAGTGCTGATGCTTCACAAAACTACAAATCCCAGGACTTTGTAGGATGCAGCCATGGCAGTTAAACTGTTGTCAAAATGCATTATTTCTACAGTGTAGATGAACCCTTACATTTGGAAGGGGCTGTAAGGGGCCCTCCTATGCAGGAAAATACAACTAAAGCATTCCTGAAAGATGCTCATCCAAGCTCTATTTAAAGGTCTCCAAAGAGAGTGCACTGCTGTCCAGGGCATCCTTTTTCACTGTCAAACTCTGATTGCAGAAGTGCAGAGGACAAAGAGGGGGAAGTCGGAGGAGAGATTGGGTCATTTTAAAAGCAGCTGAAAACTTGAGATAACAGATTAATCAATATGTTCCCTGCCAAATCAGGACAGCTGCAGGGTATGCATGATTCTAAAGAAAGCATTATGTGGAAAAAAAACCAGGGCCCATTTTGCTGCAGGTACAACATTTGTGATAGTGGTGCAAGTGAATGAGAAAAAGAAAGAAGCACTCTTTTAAAGGATAGTTATTTTTCATTACTTTCTTGGTAAGCACTCAGCATCTGGTCAGGGAGGGACAGATAGGCACCCAAAGCTCCCATTAAGTGTCCACCTTTGAAATGACCATTGGCATTTCCCCCCTGGAATAAAGCCTCTGCAAATAATTTATATAAAAGCTTTGCCTTGGTAAGTGTTGTTCATTTTATTGACCTGACATATGTATCCAATACAGCTTGTGATGTTGTTGCCCCATCACAGTGGAGCTGTGCTTTGGATGTCCCAGACTGAAATTTCAAAAACAAGTAACACTGGAGAATTGCAGTGGAGTTTTACAGGGTACTTACAGAACTCACAATTTCTGGGGGGGAAAGGATTGCAGAACTGTTTCATTCTCTGAGCACTGTCTAAAGTTTGTGTTCTGAAGAATGAGAAATGTCAAAAAGCTCAAAATATACATACTGTCCAATCATAAATAATGCAGTGTGCACAATTCTGTCTTTATGAAGGGTCCACAACCCAAAATACATGGTTGGGGCATTTTGTTCAGTCTATATAGAAGGAAAAGATTTCCAGCTCTCTTCACACATGGCAACCCTAATGCGGTCCCTTAGGCCACACTTTGTCCAACCCTGATACAGATCCTAGTAACAACAGGAGATTCCCTTCACCCAAGAAATGCATAATTGTAAAGGCAATTCCACTGTGTAGATGTTCTTCCTGCTCTCAGGAATGCAAGAAGCTCCAGTTTTTTGCAGTGTTCTATCAACTCATTAGACTAAATGAAGACATTTTGTATACTTTCAAGATCTCAGACTGTGCTTACTGTGTCCAGTTTTTCAGATACAATAGTGATGTCAGATACACAATCACCACATGCATTACTTAAAGAATATAATTAAATATCGCTATCTTTGATCTGATAGGCAGAATGCAGAAATAAAGTTATAAGTGAAATGAATGCACACTTTAATGGCGTTTGGAGGTACAGAAACCACAAAAGAGGTAATAAAGGTAAAAGATGGCATAAAAGACACAATAGAGCTTGGAAGAGTAACACAGAGTTGAAAACACAAAATAAAGAGAAAGAGAACGACAACTTAATACTCCCCTTACCTGGCACAAGCCGCTAATGCACATATCTAGTGATTCGGTGTAACATCGGGTCCCGTCCAAGACTTTAGGTGCCAGTTCCACAACAAGAGTTGTGTCTTTGGCTTGGCACTTCAATGAACATGGGTTGTCAGGATCATTAGAGACAGGGAGCCATTCGTAAAATTGTCCCTGGTACTTGACATCATTGTGTGCCGAACACTGCTGGGTACGAAAATCGCCTGCTTCTGGAGGACAATCCTGAGAAAAAAAGAGGAAAAGGTCAGGCAGATGATTATATTTCCTATTAGTGGTTAATCTAATGACTCTGTAATATATAGTCAATGTGATGTAGAGGTCTGAAAGCTGGACTACAACTCTGGAGACGAGGGTTCGATTCTCAGCTTGGCCATAAAACCCACTGGATGTCTTGGGCAAGTCACATGCTCTCAGCCTCTGGGGGCAGCAATGGCAAACC
The DNA here is from genome assembly GCF_019175285.1 of Sceloporus undulatus. NCBI lineage: Eukaryota > Metazoa > Chordata > Lepidosauria > Squamata > Phrynosomatidae > Sceloporus > Sceloporus undulatus. The sequence continues at coordinate 232,684,579 of NC_056523.1, forward strand.
ATCTGTGGACAAATCTTGGCAAGAAAACCTCATGATAGGTTCACCTTATTGTTTCCATAGGTTGGAAATGACTTGAAGGCAACAACAGCAACAACAACAACAACATACTTAAATCTAGGCTGAAAAGTGGACAGATGTTTTAAGATAGTTGAAACGGGGTTGGGAGAGTCATTGTTTCCCCTTCACATGCAGCATAAATATCACTTTTGTTCCACTTATTTAAAACCAGATGAAAACATTTTACAGGTTTCAGAAACACTGCAACAAACAAACAAACAAACAAAAACCTGGGAAACCTATTTACCCGAGACAAACTCGGGATAGGTGCAAATAACACACCTCTCTTTTGAAGTGATTTTAATATCCTGAAGGAAGGAAAAAAGAAAACCCAAACATCTATCTCCTTCCAAAGGTAAAGAAGTCAGAATATATCATGCCAGTTCCACTAGAGATTGTTCAGCTGTTATTGAGGGGGTAACTGGAAGAAGAGTGAAATACATCAACACCATGTGTTTCAGCACAAGAAATAAATTTGCTGCTCTCACATAACTGCCTGTTGTTCAGCATTTCTTCTGACAACCAAGAAACACACATATAGCCAACTTTTATTTTTGCTTTGAAAAGGAGGGAAGGGGAGGGGGAAGAATCAAGAAAATTGCTTGATTCAAGTGTTTGTTTATTTAAGCATTCTTTGCTAGCATTTCTTTCCAAAGTGACCTAAATCAGTCAGGGAAGCAACATGAGCCAGAAAAATGCTGTGTATATTTGTATTACTACAACACGACTAATGCAAGCAGAGACTCTACAATCCACAGAATCAGAAACTCCTCTGATTCTCTAAAATGCCTTTAATGCTTTGATAAAAACCCTTATTAATTTTGCAGGGGAGATTTCAGAGAAGTTTTGGGTGCAAACTTAAATTCTTGAATTTGAGGTAAATATATGTAATTAAATGGTTTAGTTAGTGGTTAATGCTAATAGGGACCACCCAGATATTTCTGCTGGACTTCTTATAAAAGAGAAAATCTAAAGATTTGCAGTAGCCTTAAACACTACTTCACCTATAGAACTGCTTAAATAACAATTTAATTTGGTCAAAGTTCAAATACACCCATTATTGTTGTGTTTTTTTTTCCAGATCAACTGTCAGCTAATGCAATGCTTGACTGCCAATATCTTCAAAGCTATGATAGCACTCTTACAGTCCCAAACAATTTACTCAGGAGTAAATTCAACTAGGTGCAATGGGATGTACTCCCCATACACTCACATACATACAGCATTACAACCACAGCTACAAAAACACTGAGAATTTCAGAGTCATTTACCTATCTCGTCTTTAAAACAAGAGCTATTAATTCTTCTGGCAATTAGTTCAACCTTTCAACATTTTCATGGTTTAAAATTGCTTCCTGCAATTTAGCCATAAATCAGTTTAAACTTCTTGCTCTTGCCTTCTTCACTGGCAACTGAAAATAATCTCCTTGTGTCCCTAGGGCCTAACAGTTATGATTTTTATTTTATCTTTTTGCATAAAGCTTGTTATTTTCTTATTTATGGGTTATATTAAAATCATCCTGTGGTTAGCCACTAGCATGTAACAGTTGTTTCTAATATCAGCTGTCTTGCTTGACCCCACTAGACTTAAGCTGCCCATGACCTATGCCAACAGGCTGGTTGCTAGTGATGCTTGTGGTATGGCCAGAGATTCCCGCTCTACTCAACGGCTATGGCTCCCCACCCAATACATCAGACCTTCAGCAGCTATATAGACCTTTCTCTCTTCATTTCAGTATCCCACTTTGCTCTCACAGAGCACTATTGCTAGCCCTAGTGTTTGGCAGATTGGAGGACCTCATAAGGCACTAGATCCAAAGTACTAGTCATAACTCATAAAGTCTGATAGGCTTATATATTTGTAAGAACCTCCTTGCATTCATGAGCTTCATGAGAATCCCCATTTCATTCCCACCTTCTTTCCAGGTATGGCTTGGTGGGTACATGAGATAGAGCCTTTGCAGTGGTTGCCCCTAGTCTCTAACACTCCCTCCCCAAGGAGGCTAAAATGGTTCCCTCCTGGATGTCCTCCTGTTGGCAGGTAACAACTGATGGCAGATGACAACCTGTTGGCAGGTGACAATCTGACAAGGTTTTAGCATGGAAGGTTTTTGAAGAAAGGGCTTTTAAAGGGCATGTTTGTAATTGTACAGTTTTTAACTTTTAGCATTTTAGTATGTTTTTGTTTACAACAGTTTTGAATACAGCAATAAGAGGAAATAGTGTGTGTGCATACAGTGTTCTGAACTGTGAACAAATGACTAATGGAGGGAATCACTGCCTCATTCAGTCACTCCTTCACTCAGAGATCTGCATACCTACATTTGCTTTCACTTCTCACTCCCTTTCCTCTGATCTCTGTATCCACTCACCCCTTTCATCTGATTATCTCAGTCCCTCATCCTTTCATCTGATCTCTTTACTCAGTCACTGGTGCAGGGGAAGGGAGAGGGAAGGTATAGCTGATCTATCCTCTTATCCTTGATATCATGGCTGAACATAAAGCATGGTGACACACACCAGGTTTACCAGACCCAACCAGACCCACCCATCTAATACTCTTCTTGCCCTCAGCCCCACACCAACATTGCTGTGGAGTGGTATCCAGATACATGAATATCTGAATTCTTCACTAAAATCTGGAGTAATTGCTACTCCCCCCCCCCGGATTAAAACCCTGAAGTGCTGGAAAGGCCCAGACTTGGCCCAAATTGCCTTGTATGTTGCGTGGACGGTTTTCACTGAAATCAAGGCAGACCATTTTATTTGGCCTGTGCAGACAAGTCCTAAGTCCATGCAAGAAGAGCCGACAATCAGTTCCTCTCTTCCAGTTTCTGCAGAGTTATGTTGTTGATATGAGAAAAAGCTACACTGTAGTTCCTTATGTGGGTCCAGGTGATATGATTATTACTCAGGCAGTGTGGAAAGAAGCCATGTCGCTAAAGCACAAAAGTAACTTTATGACATTATGGCTGCTCATTTTGGAAGCAACTGAAGCCGGTGTTACTTCTCAGCTGAATCAGAACATTTTGGTCCCAAACCTTGCTCTTAGAAATCATGTGCCAACTCACTGTGAAAGCCACATGTGATCTGAGGCCCAGATCAGTTTGATCTGGTATGACTGGCTGCTGCATGTAAACAGTCTGAGAAAGTGCTAAAGCAAGTGTAACTCCCTCCCCAAATTTCTGCTTTTTTCATTCCATGAGGGTATGGAGCCTGGCTTAATAGCTTGGCCTATTCAAGCAGTCCCAGAGCCAAGCTAGATCTCTTGTTTGGTTCTGGCTTGGCTCAGCCTACTAAACCTTCGGCTTGTACTGATTTATTTTTATAAAGACAAAAGGTCCAATAAAACATACAGATATATACAGAGTTCTCAGTTTTGCTTTGCTCACAGTTCAGTGGGATTGTTTTGAACCGTTTTTGTTTTTTAAACTAAGAGAGTAAAATAAGGCACAGTCAACCTAGCAGTTTCTCAGGACGCTGCGGGTGATCAGGCCCAAAAGTAAAATACTACATGCCTTTGATTTCCATGATTAAAATAATAGCACAGATTTAAATAGTCAGGCATGTGTTTAGAGAAGTTTCCTGTGAAACTTGAAGCTGTTTGAAGGATAAATATAAGCACTCAGAAAAGTGTACAAGCATACTTACGGCACTGGCCGCGAGGCAGGAATGAGTGAATTTCAATCTCTAGTGTGAAGGGCCAGCACAAACATACATTGTTCAAGCTAGATTTAAAATCTTCAGAAAGTCCGGCACAAGGTCTACTATTTATCTGCTTTATAAGACATGCTGTGTAGCCAAGTGCAGGGCCACAGGATACTGCCAGCTCATTCAGAGCTCTTGTAGGCACTTCAATGTTTTGCCCATATTTTGCCATTCTAAATGAAAAGCAAGCTAGACATGGCTGGGCCTTTGCTGAGTTCTGTACCTTAGACCAAGCAGGTCTGGATCAAGACATTTTGCTGCTCAAGGTAGAGGTTGAAATAATGTCTCTCAGTCATCCAAGTAAAAATGTCATAGTAACCAGAGCCAGATGAGTTAACTTTGACCCAAGAGGCAGAAAATCCCATCATTTGCTCTCTCTGGCTGTCCCTTCACAACACCCAAATGTACTGCTAGAGGCCACTGACTCACTCTCTCCAGGGGCAGGGCTGGTTGAACCCTGAAGAAATCTTGCCCTTGTCTGCATGGATGAAAAGGCCCATTTTCCAACTTCAAATGTCATTCTGTTTGTATGATGCATGGCCCAAACCCTGGTTCTGTTGTGGACAGTGCAGATGATGACTGGCACACCCAGCACCAGAGCTTAGGGAATAACAAGGTTAATATGAACTGGAAAATACTTCTTCCAGATCTTCCAGGAAAAAAGTGTATAGTGAAGAATAGCAGTAAATCTTCCACTAAGATCTGGAGCCCTCGGTTTCCATGGCTTGGCAGTTGTCTACAGAGGCATCCCATTGGGCCACCCAGCACATCTGCCACTGGCATGGTCACTCATTCTGAGGTGAGAATGAGAAACCCAATATGTGCCATTGCTGGGTGTCTTCTTCTGACCTCAGAAGGGAGTGACTTGCAATAATAGCGGATGCACTGGGAGGCCCAGCGGGACACCTGTGCAGACATCCACCATGGTGCAGAAATGGAGGTGAAGCTAAAAGAGCAGAATGGAGCAGCTGCAATGCCAGGATAGTCTGAACTGCTCCTGAAGTATCCTGGCCAGTGCAGATAAGGTCTCTGAAATCTGTCACAATGCAGAAATAAAACAGTTTGATACCACTTTAACCATCATGACTCCGTCCTGTGGAATCTTGGAATTTGTAGTTCAGAGAAGTACATACCTAGTCTGTTCTGTCAGAGAGTTCTGGTCCCTCGCCTGCTACAAATTCCAGGTTTCTGTAACCCCAGAGTAGACTCATTGAATCAAGAGAATTTGAAGTGTTGATGTACCAAGTTCCCACTGATTTCCGCTGGTTTATTCTAGTTCAGATTAATAGTTGGATTCAAGCCCTAGAAGACTTTCATGTTCAAAATGCACTGGGAGTTCAGTTACCAATGCAAATAAATATCTAAGGTGACCGTGGCAAAGAAATCCAGGCTTAAAAGGAAGTAGAACTACCTAAATGTAGACATTTGTTATATCAAACTTAGCTGTTCTTTCTATTCAGAGTTAGCTTTGGATGGTTACACTGCCCTAAAAATGGACTTGAGCGTTAATGTTTTAGACCAAGTACTTTCCCCACATCTATCTGCCCAGGCCTTGAGGTCTTCTTAAGAAGACCTTCCCTGGCCAAGTGAAATCTGGTTGGCAGCTACTAAAGATCCTTTTCTCTTTGATATTACATGGTTGTGAAATGTTCTTCCCAACGTGGCACTGCCTCTACATTTTTTTTATCCAAGTACTTACCAAAAAAAAGGGCTGTGTCTAATTTTATTTATTTTTTAATTTCAATTGTGTATTTTATAGTGATTTTTAAAAGATGTATAATATCCAGATACATTGGTCATATGATGGCATAGTACTATTGTAAATTAAATAAAGTACTGGGATTGGAACTGGAAAACTAAGATTTTAGTGGTATCTGAGATGTAGAGTCATTGGGGGATTTGGTTAACTCACCACCTTCCAGCTTTAGTGTCTTGATTGGAAACTGACCAATGCAAAACTAAACAGGAACAACAACTACAACCTCGCAAAAAGTTATTGTGGGAAGTTGCAAGATAATTATAACATTATTGTGTGTATAGAAAACACTGCTGAAATACGTTGCCAGCTATAATCACTAGTGCAGGATTTTGTTGCATGCTCATTCCATAAGGGATACTTCTTTTTTTAAAAAAATTGATTTCATTCTACACAAACTATTACACTTTTCTGTAAGTGGATAGCTTGTGGGTTTGGGGCCCAAAGTTTCAGTGCCTCACTCTTGTAATTTTAGTTTCCAATGGGCAATTTTTCTCTCAACCACAATCACAGGCTCTAATTTCTTTTCTTTCCCCTGTTTCCCCTCTTTTTAAAATACATAAATAAATATATAAATAAATAAATTGCTCAATGCACATACATAACTGATGCATCCTGCTAGAAGGTCCAGGGTTAAATCAGTAGTTTATCCCAGCTTCACCTGGGATGTCAGAAAGTAAAAAGGAAATGTAGCTATTCCAATTTTCCCTTTTCAGTCGATCTTTACCTAGCTTTTTCTTTCACGGATAAATACATCAGTAGGTAAACCGAGGAAGGCTGTTGATGTTGTTGTTGTGTAGCTTCACGTTGTTGTGTGCCTTTTGACTTAGGGTGACCTCAAGGTAAACTTATCATGGGATTTTCTTGGCAAGATTTGTTCAGAAGGGTTTTTGCCTTTGCTTTCCTCTGGGGATGAGAGAGTGTGACTTAGTGGAGATTCAAATCCTGGTCTCCAGAGTCATTGTCCAATGCCCAAATTATACTGGCTCTCCCAGGAGAGATAGATCAATGTTGTTTGCTGCCCCCCTCCCCAGAAATAACATTTGTGACAAAGGCACAAGTTTCATGAGTGCAGGTTTTCACAATTTTGGAGGGAAGGAGGAAGCAGGAGGGGACAATTAAATGGTAAAAGGTTAAATGTCTGCATTCAGAGTCACTATTTTTCAGGTTGCAATCCATCCTAGATGCAGTTACAAGGAGTTAAGTCCAACTGAAACCAGTGATACTTATTTCTGAGCTGCCTAAGTTACTGAGTCATATGGGGTGAATTAGTGGGTGGTGGCGGATAGATACAAATGGTGGCTCCACTTTCCTACTCAAGAGCAGGAGATGGGTCCAGAGCCCATTGTATGTGTGTACATATGCCTTCAAGCTGCCTGTGTGCTTATGGTGATCCCATGAATTTAATAGGATTTTCATAGGCAAGGAATGCTCCGAGGTGGTTTCACCAGTTCCTTCCTCTGAAATATAGCCCACCTGGTATTCATTGGCAGTCTCCACTCCCATCCAATTACTAACAAGGGTTGACCTTGCTTAGCTTCCAACATCAGATGGGATCTGATGCCTCTAGGGTATTTAGGTCCACTGCACTGTTACAGATGGTCAGTAAATCCCTAATTGCACAAAAGTCTTCCTTTGAATGTGAAAACAGAATTTTAGTATTTGTGTTTGAAACACCATATCCTGATGACATAAATGGCCCTTGCCCACATATACACAGAAGCCTTTCCACTGTGACCTCTTTGGTACCCCCACTCTTATTCATAATGGCAATACAGGTCTGTCATGTTTAAATCCTATTCCAATGCATTTCAATTAATCAGTGAGCGAGGAGAAAAGATAAGAAGAATCCCAGATGTCATCTGATGGCAAAAGGGAGATCAAGTTACTCGGGAGAAGAACGTACACTGGTGCCTCGGGATACGAAATGATCGGATTACGAAATTTCCGGGATACGAAAAAGTTGGATTGGCAAAAACTGTTTCGGGTTACGAAATATTTTTCGGGTTACGAAATTCATTTCAGCGCGAAATTCAAATGCTGCAAAGTGCAGCTATAGGCTTTCCAGTGCTAACGGAAAGCCTTTTTGGGTTACGAAATTTTCGGGTTACGAAAGGAATGGCGGAACGAATTAATTTCGTAACCCGAGGCACCAGTGTATCAAGCTTTTAAAATCTTATTCAGTAGGTTAATTATTAAGATCTTATCGAGGATTTGTAATAGAAAAGCAGTTGAGGGCCCTTTAAACCTATTTGTAATATACACATACTTGTATATTTCAAGTTCCAAAAGAGATTAACTATATATCAGCTCTGGAAAGAATAGGGAGAAAGTGGCTATTTTTATGTATTGTCTCACATAACAGCTTATTGAGTGACATCTATGGTGTTTAAAGTCTAATTTAGCCTTACATGTTTAATAAACATAACATCCTAAGATAGAAACCATATTGATTTTAGACTGATGATGACTGTAGAAACCAACATCATAGATATTCTCCACAATTCCTTGCAAACTCACTTAGAACACTCCATACATATTTAAGAAGCAATGGAAGAGTTGACTTGACTGAGAAGAAACAAATACCTTATCCAATGATGAATGAATGAAAAGATGCTCAGGAATCTACTCTGGTAAAGACTTGCCTAGAACTTGTGAAAATAATTCTTTGGACTACAGCAATGCTCTCAGAGATTTTGGGAGCTGTAGTCCAGAGAACATTTTTTCCAACTCATCCTAATTTGAGGGAGAGATACACATTCTGCTCCCATTCTTTCTTGTGTTAGAAGAAACTTGTTCATCATATCTTTGCCTCTGCGATGATGTGTGAAGACATCTTGATTTACAAGATGAAGGCAATGCCAGTTCACGCAGCCTTGCTGGGGCTAATAATACCTGTATAAAGCATTACTCTCATTTGAAAATTACCTGGAATGTAAGGGGCAGGTGGAGTGTAAAGGTTGTTCTTGCTCCAAGATGTAGTAGAGCTCACTAGCTAAGACCATCTGGTTTGTCTTATGAAAATTAATTCTTTACAACTGCACAATGGATGGTGCGGAGCCTGGGAAAGGAGTTGTACCAGATGGCCTCTGACTTTCAGACTTCACTTTAAAAAAGTATGATCTTAGTATTTGGAAGCATAGAAATTCAGATCATGTGATGGGATGGTTCTGATCAGAGATGGATGTGTGTGTGTGTAATGTGTGTGTACACATACATACACCTACACACATTGTTTTTGGAGGAGGGAATTGGTGACTTCTTGTCACTAAAAATAGAACACATTTGGCAGCTGAAGGTGAATCTCCAGGAAAGAAAGGGCTGAAAGAACAGCTTTTAAAATCCATCTTTTATGGGTCTACAATATGGCAGAGAAATCAACTTTAGAAGGTCCATCCAGCCAAGAAATGTGTGAGTCACTTTTTAAGATTTTGTTTACTTTTCATACCAAAGGGTATATAATAACATAGCAAGTTATAAAAATGTGTCTTTTTCTTTTACTGCATTCAAGGTCATTTTCCAAGAATCAACAAAGGGTATTTTTCCTCCAAAGTTCCAGAATGGTTTCAGACATATTTGGTTGGGGTTTTTCCCCCCCTCAAGTTTCTACCACAATTCAGAACACAAATAGCTCTTTCTTGCAGCCAAAACAAGAATTTCCTGGCTAGATCCTGCAGCCATTTAAAGAATAAGAATTGGCTAGCAGCACTGCTACAGCAGTAAATATGGATGTGCAGAAGCTTATCATGACAATTTGTGGGTACTCCCTCCCCCAAAATACTATGTGTAGTTATCTGAGAGTAAGCTCCATTTTACTCAGCGACTGCTTATCTCTAGATGCAGAGATTCAGTCTGTAAGACACGTTGAACTTTCCCAACAAAGATGGAGCTAGATCAAATGCAGCAGCTTAGCTTTCCATTAGAACTGCAAACGCTCTTGCAAACGAGTCTTTTTGTGTGAAGGAAGAACACCACCAAAGAAATGATGCAGCCTTTGCTTGATATGTGAAGTCGAAGGCTTTCATGGCCACTATCCATAGTTTTTTGTGAGTTTTTCGGGCTATGCGGCCATGTTCTCAAGGAGTTTATTCATGACGTTTCACCAGCATCTGTGGCTGGCATCTTCAGAGAATGAATCTTCTCTAAAGATGCCAGCCACAGATGCTAGCAAAATGGCAGGAATAAATATGCCAAGTCTGCAAAACCTTATACCATCAGTTCTTTTTCACAGTTGGTTTTCAGAGGTGCTACAAGATCCCTCTGCATGCAGATATTCCAGACTAACATGGTTATGTCTCTTAAATGTGATGTATTATTTGTAACTTACTTTATTTTCTGTGTCTCTCCTTTGCAATCTGGTTTTGAGCTTCCTTGACTGGTGTTTTGGGAGAAAGGTGGGATATAAATCAGATTTAAAAAAATACTACATCACTGGCTAGCAGGTTCACACTACACACTTGTCTAGTCCAGATAAAGATTGGTAAGACAGGCAACTTTTCATTGGTTTTCCTAATGTGTGTTCAACAGCAGTACAACACACATGATTTTGGCAGCTGGAGCTTTTTCTAGCATCAAAATAAAATTGTAGCGATAGGAGTAGAGCTGGTAAAAAAAATGGTAACAACTCTAATTCATTGCTCATACCCATCACATGCAACTAGCTCTGTGTGTGGTTTTACTCATGTTGGAATTTCTTAGTAGCCCCAACAATGTTTTTACATGATCATCGGTCCATGCTGCAGAATTAGTAGTAGCAGAGAACTGTCAAGTAGAACACAGTGGCCCCTTGTCTGATGAATAGTTTACACTTAGACATATATTCTGGGAATTATGTAATAGGGCATTATGTCATAAGAATGACTCAATTCCTTCAAGAATTTTCTGCATATTCTAATGTGGTGCCAAAAAGTGTCCACTGTGAACTTTGGGCTCAAATTTGGAAAGGGGAAAGTCTATCCCATTCCAATAGTGGGAGCAATTACAAGCATTACAAGATACATTCAAAGTCTTTTAGAGTGATTCACACACTTTGTTCCTCTAGAAGTTTTGAACTTCAACTACCATAATTCCTGAACACTGCTCATACTGGGTTTGGAGTTCTGGGAGTTGAAGTCTAATTCTGGGAGTTCATGTCTAAAGCATCAGGAGGACCTCAGGCTGAGAATCACTGCTTTAGAGGATTTACAATTGATGGTGTAATGGTCTTCTCCCCGTTTTTTTAAAATGTCTTTTATCTCTTCATGGAGTAGATTTTCTCACAGTCGCAGCTGGTTGCCATTATCTCCCAGAATACCACTGTTCTATGGCATTCTGGAGAAACATGGTAGCCAGCACAACACAAAAAGAACACTATAATTACGCTGTATTATTTGTAACAACAGTGTGATATCCTACATGGAATAGATAATAGAGCTGTGTGTGAGAATCATGATTTGGACTGTAGTCCAGCAATTTTAATCCAGCTGCATTCAGTCCACTTTGGTCTGGAACCTTCATCCAAACCAAGATCTAGAAATACAGATTCCAGACTTCCCAATCTTCTGTACTGGGAAACCAAAATCATTATCAACTTTTTCCCCCAGACACATTTGCTAAGTAAATCTAAGCAAGATAAGTCAGGTACAGACTTCCTAGCTTTCAAGGAGGCAAGTTCTCTCAGCCTGAGAGATAGGTTGTAGGAAACCCATCTGAACAAATCTTGCCAAGAAATCCCCACAATAGGTTTGTCTTGAGGCTTCCATAGGTCAGAAATGACTTGAAGGCATGCAACAACAGTTCCCCTAAAACCACCCATAGTTCAGAATTGTAGCACTCTAAAGTACAAAAAGGACCATCTCATCATTCAATGCCACCATTTCATGAAGACATTTGGTGATCTGAGATGGCACTGGAGCTTGTATCTTTGGGTCCTATACTTTCCATCATTGCCTACCTATGACTCTTGTGTGTGGGTAGGTAGATGGGAGACTGAGAGAGCTACTGTCCGATGATTCATCACTCTGTGTTCCTTCTGTAACAGTCCTGCTCCCACTGCGCAGCAGCTAGGACTTAGACAAGATCACTGAGTCTCTGTCATGGCCAAGACCACTGGGTATTGCTTATTAAAGTGCTAGAGCAAGCTATTGGTGCTATAATTTTCTGCCCTAGTGAAGGCAAATAGCAAACCTGAGATCTATTCTCACCCAAAAGTGGTTCCGAACTATTTTCTGACTTATCTGTGCTGACTCAGGCTGCCTACCTTTCATCTGAGAGGCTGCCTGTGTCATGGTACTACTGTTGTTTCTGAAAGCTATCTGGTTCTGATCTTCAGGCTCAAATGGGGCTCTCTTGACAGTGGGAGATGACTTGTTCTTACTTCCATCAACTTGACCTCTTACAAGTACGTCTGAGTAGTCAGAGCTCTCTAAGAGGTTTGTATGACACCAAGACTGACATATGCCATTGCTAGTTTTGGTATTGGGAGGAGTGATTCTGTATCATTTGACACATAGTCTGCACTTTTCTGCAAATGATGGGTTTCCAGTGTAATCTGTGAAGAACATGGGATACACTTGTAAAGCCAAGGATGTTTACACATGATCCATTCATGTTCGCACAAAAGCTTATGCTAAAATAATGTATATGATGGACTAACTGCAGTCTCTAGAATACTGCATTATCTATTAGAATATTAGACTAAAGTAAGGGAGACCATGGCGGGTTCTAGACTGCCGCTTTGAGGCGGTCTGCCGCCGCCGCCGCCGCTTGCTCTGCGCGGGAGCCGCAGCAGCCATACCGCGCGGCTCCCGCGTGGAGCAAAAAAGAAGCTCCAAAATGGAGCTTCTTTCTGCGGCGCACTGATGACGTCGCGAAGCGCCAAGGGTGCATTCATGACGTCATTAGTGCCGCGCGACGTTCGGACGCTCAGCGTCCGATACGTCAATATGGCGCCGGCCATGTAGAAGGGCCGGCGCCATATTGTACGGACACAGTCCGTATTAGACTCAGGGGCGTCTAGAAGAGACGCCCCTTTTTTAAAATGGGACGTCCTGTGGACGTCCCAACTGCCAGTGTGTAACCGGCCCATGCCTTCTCTGTCCATTTGGTATGTACAGAGATCTTACAGCACCTTTGAAAATAACTGAAAGAAAGACGTTGGCAGCATGTGCTTTCATAGGCTTCAGTCTACTTCTTCAGATGCTTTCGGAAGTAGACTGAAGTCTAGGAAAGCTCATGCTGCCAACTTCTTTCTTTCTGTTAATCTCAAAGATGCTACAAGATCTCTCTACATACTGATTCTACAGACTTTGAATTCTGTCCATTTGGAGTCATACTGTCCCCATTTGAGTTCTATGACCCCATTCTATAAACAGTTGACACATTCCTTTGGTGGATGGAGCCTTTTCTCAGTGCACTGGCAATGAAGTAGGTTTGCTGCCACTACCATCCCAAACTAAAGGCCCCTATCACTCTTACTAGAGATGAAGGCAAAGTTGTCTGCCTCCCAACGGCCATGTATTAATATTGTGGAGATGCTTCATGACTGATTGAGTTAAACTCATGATCAGATGCAATGGGCATAATAATCATTGTTAAACTGTAGATTATGTTTGAGTTTAACTAATGAGATCTAATGGAAATTAAATTTAGTGGTTCCCTGGCAAAATCAATATGAATGAAATTGGCAGTTAAAATAATACTATTTGCTGTGGTTCACAATATAAATTAAACAAGCAATATAATAATGTATACGCTTTATGTATAAAATAAATTTAATTGCTGGCAGGGCAGATGAATACAAAATTGCACATACACAGACAGAAGAACTGTAGGGAGACTGGATTTTAAAAAAAACGAATCATTCTGAGAAAGTAACTTAGATACCTAACAACAATGATGGCCCATAGAGGTGGGAGCAGAGATCAGTTTTACTGCCTAAAACACACAGAGATGCACATTATAAACAAATTAACAAGAGAGGCATATAAAACTAGCCAACGCAACAAGAGAAACCCTGTGGGAAATGACAAATCAACCACTTAGAAGAGAAAACTCAGATCACAACCAATAATCATTTGAACCCTCATCACATTTCTTTGAACCATGTCCTTCTAAACATCTAAATTTAGCAAAGAGATAATGAGATAACTGACTATAAAATTAATTTGACCTCATACAATCCTTTTTCATAAATAATATGATCAAGGAATGCTAGTGAGATTCTTGATCCAGATTCCACATTAGAGCTGTCAATGAGCAAGTCCAGCAGAGTACCTTTCTCCTCCTTAGTACCACACCACCTTGGAATTTTCTTTATAAAGTCATTCTGGTGACACACCATCTGAATTTTCTCTGATTATTTTGACATCTGAATCTCTGGATGTCAAACTGCTCTGGACTGGACTGTTCACACTCAAACAAATCAAGACAATCTCATCTGATATAGACTTGTGACGCATATGTGCAGATCAGACTTATTTCATTCTGGTTTCGGCCAAAATGGATTGCATGGATGAAATAGATTGAAGAAGAAACAACCTTTTTGATGGTACTGATATTGCTCCCCTTGTTTTTAAAATAAAGAAGTCAGAAGTGCAATGCACCACAACAAACCAGAAGAAATAATGGGAATAAAAAACCCTTGGAAACAGAATTCAAAAGATTTATCTAGGCATTCAACAAATGAAAGGGCGTCTCAAGAAGCCTCCTCTCTCTTTTATCCAGATTTCTTCATACCACTTTATATGTTTTTGCAATTCTAAGAGGGCTGCATTCGCAATTTGAGGGAAAGAAATGCATTTCCCTAGGTACAAAAATATGAGTGCTGGGGCAGTAAGAACAACCTTGAGAGAAAATATATGTGGTATTTGCTCCAAATGAGAAACAAATGTGCACTTATCACAGCAACAATAGGCCTGTTAGAAAAGTCTCTCAGTGTACTGAGACTAGTACTGAGTCTCTTCTTAGATTTTCCAGTTTTCACTGTTAATTTGTCAATTCTTGCTCCTGCTGTTTTGATATATGCAATGCATATTCAGGTATATATATCACCAGGAGTAGGCATCCCTTTCATCACAAAGATCTGGCCGTTTCCCTTCAGGTGATTTATCTTTTCCCTAGACAATGAATGAGGAGTTGCTGGACTATCTCTGCAGCATACCAGGAGACAAGGAAACTGCTCCAAGCAGGTTTTGTGAGGGGTTAGATTAAAGCAACCTGCTCTTCTTATACTGTTTAGAGGCCAGGTTGCCATTGTAGTGGTGCAACCAGCAGTCTCACATTTAATTCTCTTTAAACAATCCACCACTTTACACAGAGAGATGGTGACAGAAATTGGACACTAAAAGAACAAACTTAAAATAACACATCATTCAAAATTCAGGAAAAACTACAAATTACTTTAAAATATGTAACAATAAACGTATCTTGTTAACTGAATAACTAAACTAAAGCCTGTTACAGACAGCCAAAATAAAGCTGCTTCGAGTCACAGTGGAGGTATCGTGTTTCAATGATGCATGCGTCCTAAGAGTCCAGAAGTCTCACCAAAGCCACGCTCCAGCCCTAAGGACTGGAGCGTGGCTTTGGTGTGGTGTCTGGACTCTTAGGACGCATGCATCATTGAAACACCATACCTCCACTGTGACTCGAAGCAGCTTTATTTTGGCTGTCTGTAACAGGCCTAAGTAATGGTAGGCAAGCTCTAGAGGTCCAAAGGCCAACCTTGGACCTTGGTATCCTTCACAGACTGCAACAACAGCAGCAGCAACAACAAAAAACCTACCCCCAAACATTAGGAACTCAACTTCTGGTTGGGTAACCCCTCTGGTTGTTAGTAATTTTTCTCCTTTTTTAAAATGGATAATTTTTTAAAGAGGGGCCTAAGTGAGGCCAAGGAACTAAAAAAAAAGTCTCCAGGGGATTACAACATTGCTGCTCCTCAGTTAAATGGGCAAAGAGGTAAGAAGATGAACTTCTTTGCTGAAGGCACTTTATGTTTTTGGGACCTATGGCACCTCTCCTTCCTCATGATCATTTACTGGTTGGTGGGAAATGGGGGGATATGTGGTGGTGATGGTAGAGAAGAATCTAGCACCATCTCTGGAGCTGGACACACAACAACAAAATCTTCACTGATCTCCTGGGCTCCTCAGGAAGTCCCAGAGGACAATGTAACTTTGGGACCAATGCCACAAGTATGACCAACAAGGGGTGCAGGTGAGAATGGGGCAAAAATACTCCTAATTATAGGTATGACAACACTGCCAAATTCAGGAGACATTTTGCACTTTCCCCAAATCTGGTTAATAGGCTTCAGGAAGTCTTGCTGTATTAGTCTTTGGGCATGTATTGTTCAGTTGGAGGGACAACATCTATGGATGCCCTCTGGTACTCCTGCTCAAGCAGGACTACAAGTTCTGCTTGCAAGGCTAAAAAGCTGGGTATATCAGGAGCAGCCATGGATCCTCCAGATCCAAATCACACAAACCTGATATGCCCAAAGACTAATACAACACCACACTGGGACTGGCACAGTTGTTCCCTTTGCCACTTCAACCAAGAGGAGGGAAGAAGAAAAGGTAACTCTTCCATCACAAAACAATGGGAGGGCACTGGAACTTGTGGTTGCTCTGCCCTTGACTGTAAAGTAACATCCTCACGCTCCTCTGTGTTGTCATCATGTACCAGAAGACATTAAAAAGCCTGCACCTATCACTGCTAATAATTTTCTGCAAAGGGGGGGGGGGTAACATCTGATTCCATAGCGAAGACAGTGGAATCATTCTCTCCACAAGACGCTTCAGAATACTGCCTATGAAACATATATGTCAGCATTGATCTTGAACTGTTGATATGTTATTGAGAAAAAACAATGTTTCACAGAGTAGGTGAACACATACAGCTGTCCAGGTTGAGAGTGTTGCTGTGACTACCTGAAACAAAGGGTCGGCTGGTGGCTTGAATGCCCAGAATTAACCTCCAAGAACATTGCAAACCATGACAGCTTCTTACAACATGCCATAGATTCTTTGAGCGAGGAAAAAATGGAGTATTGAATTCCCCCTTGGCAGATAGAAAGAAACCCCTAAGACTCGGCTCTTGCAGAATAAACAAGCCTTAGTTGCTGTGATTGCAGTGCTTGTTGCCAGGATTTTAAGAGGCACCGTGAAAGGGACACCGGCATGGCAACGATTCATTATGGTACCTCCAACACAGAATTAAACAGACAATAAAAAGTGGTTGCCTGTGTAATTGTCTGTCTCCCTTCTGATTATAATTGTAATGGTAGGAAAAAGCAAATGGAAAATAGGAGACAGAGGGAAATAGTACCTCCCTTTTCAACACCACACACGTCCCTTGATTATTTGATCTCAACACAGATAATTCCTGAAGCAAGCAAAAGTCACAGTGAAGGGCAACTGCAACAAAATTCCTTCTTTGTCCTCTCTGTTGCCTGAGGCTGTCAAATACTGTGACACAGAGTTAGCCAGAGGTAGTAGTAGAGGCAGTAGAAGCACAGCCAGCAGGCTCTCCTGGACTCAGTATTATGGAGTGTGAGATAGCACCTTACTGAGCAGATACTGAGGGCCTGAAGTAACCTGCTCCTCTCAAGTGCAGCAAAAGATGTCCTATCACTTGTGTTGAAGTAAAACTCAGCATCTAATCCAGTCAGACCTTGAACATGAAATGGGGAAGGGGGCATCTTGTGCCTTTGCCACAGCTTCCAAAATCTCTTGGGTTGGACCTGCTCTCATGACCCGTTGCAACTATTAGAACCAGTAGCTGACACAGCTAGATGAAGGCTCCATACAGTTTGTTATTGTTATTGTTATCTGCCAACTTCAAGTGATGGGACCTAATATAACCTGGCTCCTTGGTACATCTTGTTCTCTTTTGTCCTGTCACCTGCTTCTGTTTCATCCTATTTACGTGTTAAATATCCCAAACATGATAATACATATGATAGTCTAGCCATTTCCAGGTGCCCCATCCTCTACCCTTACTCAGGGGAAAAAAACCCTTTTTTCTCCCCATGAGGATGTGCAAAACTCTATCTTCTCTGCAAAAAGAGAGATTAGCTCTCTGAGCTTATAATCAGTACCATCAGAAAGTGAATGTTTTAGAGCATGCCAAACTCCACACACACATATATACATATTCCTATGTCATCTAATTATTGATTAGCTGGAAAGATTGTGCTCTTTGAAGTTCATTTATATTATTTGGAGAAATGATTTAATGTGGAGTCTGCTGGTTGCTTAATGCATAGTTCCATCATCCCATTGGTCTCTAAGCAAAAGAATTAACTATGTATCTAAAAAATGTTTGATTGACAGTCTTGCTAAATAGCCATTTATAGGCCCCAGTCAATTCATTCATAATTACACTAGAAAATGAGAAAGTATTAGGTACTACCAACTCAAAGTACCCAATATGCAATCACATTTCCCCAAAGATATAGGTATGAAATAAGTATTTAAAAATACTGTTTAATTATTCATTACGTTTACTTAAAAAGAATCATAAGGTCACAAAGCATTCTTTAAAAGGAAAGATTATCTAACCATTTTAGTTCATGTGTGTACAGCAGCTTTCCCCAACTCAGCAAACTCCTGATATGATGGACTACAATCCATTATCACCAGCCACAATGGCCAGTGGCACTGGCAAGGGGTGAAGGCAGTTCAAAACCTCAAAATTTGGAGGTTTCTGGGTTGGGAGGCCTGTTCCATGGGACACATCTTACAATAAAAGTACATTAGTCAGCTTGTGGATAAATTGGGGTTCATATTTAAGACCCTTATTATTTCGCCTTTTAAATTTTTGTTTTGTTGTTGCTATTGATGACCTATGCAAGACCATTTTGCTAGGAGAGCCATTCAGACTCAATTATGAATGAAATAAACATGCAAATCTATACAATACTCTTTAATTGTTTTGCCATTTCTTCTAGAGTTCCACGTAACCAGAAAAACAGAAATACTAATTAAAGAAAGGCAAGTCTATAAGTAGGCCATTATTATTAGCTTTGTAGTACAGATGGGAGGGGCCTGCAGCTGACAGATAGTAACTTGCCAAAGGACACCCTGAGCATTTATAATAGAGCCAAGTTTTGAATCACAGAGTTCTTGGTTCAGAGCTCAGTCGACTAGCCATTAACTTCCTAGTCAATTAGCCATTAATACACACAGTTTTTAACTTTTAAAAGAAACAGGGGAGGAAAAAAATAAATGAATTTTCTTCTATAATGGCAGCACTGTAATTGTCATCTGTGTAATACTACACACTGGTCCAAGATATTTTGCTATATAGGGAAAGCAGAAGATGCCCCTGCAGCACATTCTGCATACAATTGGATGAGTATTTGAAAGGACATTATATATATATATATATATATATATATATATATATATATATGTTGTTAAAATGTGTTTCACAAGTGTAGGGAAACCTGACAGGGAGAATGCTAGACTAATGAAAATCTTTGTAGTATGAGACTTATTCTGCACAAAATTCATATGTGGTTCTTTGCACAAATGCTGTTTCCTGTGCAGAAAACCCTGTTTTCTTTTCTTTTCCTTTTTTTAAAAGTGTGAATTTTGCATCGAGTAAATCCTGAAATACAGAATTTTCTGCAAAGGAAACATTTTTTTTTCCTGCAGAAAACATTATATCTGCACAGAAATAGGATATTCTGCAGAGGAAGTGTGGCTCTGTGCAGAAGACACTGCTGTCTTCTGTGCAAAAAATAAAAAACAAAACAACCTGCGCAAGTGAATTTTGCACATAATAAATCCTCAGCTAGAATTTTTGAAGATTTTTTCACAGTGGCAAGCAAAGACCTTTTCATTCAGGTAAACATTTGGCCATTAACTAGCACTGCATATTTTCATGGGTGTGTGTGTTGTCCCTCCCTACTTATTATGTTTTTAGACTACTTAACCCAGTGCTCCTTTTTAACACGATAGCTTATTATTTAATTTTAATGGCTCTTTGATGTTGTATTTTGATGTTAACATCTGGTGCCATCCAACCTTGGGGGGGGGGGGGAATGCAGGCCCAGCTCCATCAGGCCTGGCCTAGATTAAGAAGCAAAGCTGTCCCTCCAGTCCATCTACTTTGGTCCAGGCCTCAGAGGGAGAGAAGAACTGCTGGACCTGAACCTCCTCCCCACTTCATTCCCTTCTCCTGTTGTGTCATGTGTTTTTAGATTATAAGGCTGAGGGCAGGGAACCATGAAATTAACCACTTGTAAGCTGCCCTGAGAGCCTTTTTAGCTGAAGAGCAGAGTGCAAATACTCTAAATAAATAAATAAATAAATAAATAAATAAATAAATGATAATAATTGATTACCTCATGCTATAAACCCACCTTGGGCCCTGCATGGGGCAAGACATGGGATACTAAATAAATAAATAAATGCTTTAAACCGAGGACGAGCAACTGCAGAGCGGGCCAGTGTGATGTAGTAGTCCCAATTCTGACAGAAAGGCAGAATACATATGAGTACAACAACAACCACCATTCCAGTTTCTTCTATAGCTCAATTTGGTAGTGGGCTCAGCAAACTGAACGAAAAAGAACCCCACTAAGTAGCTGTCTTGATTAGTTCTCAGTATTATAACATTAGGACAGTCTAAACTTTAGGAAGAATCTCTTGAGAGTAAGAGCTGTTCAACAATTGAGTAAAGTGCCCTTAGGGCCAGAGGCTAGATGGTCATCTACTAGTAGTGCTTTAGTTGTATGTCCCTGTAAGACAGATGTTGGATTATGTAGCCCTTTCTAGTTATTCTAAGAGCCCAATTTGGATGTAACTTGGGAATTTATCTGAGTCTGAACCCCCCCCCCCCCCCCCAATTTCCAATCCCCTTTATGTGGCTGCTGGTGCAAGAGGGAAATATCAGGGAAGGCACTATCTTCATCTCATTTTCTTTGACAGAAATCTTGGGAAACACAGTTTCCAAGCACACAAAGGACATAATAGCAGCATTTGGGGCAGGGGAAGGAGGGAGGGAGGGAGGGAGGGAGGGAGGTAGATCTATCTTTATCCCCTTCTCTGTACTGGTACTACTGCACCATTTCCTGGAGTAGCTAGGTAAGTGGGTGGACAGGAGGGTTCCCCCCAGCCCCAGATCAACAATCTGAGTGACTGGGGAAAAATGAAGACCATGGTAGCTGATTAATAAGACATTCATGGTGACTGTAGCTGTATGTACACTGCAGAAATAATGTTGTTTGACATCACTTTAAGTACTACAACAGCCAATGAAATCCTGGGATTTTTAGCTTTACAAGATATTTAGTCTTCTCTGCCAAAGAGTGCTGTAGAACAGAGCCATGGTGGTTAAAGTATTATTTCTACAGTACAGATGCACCCAAGCTTTCAGTTGTATTACTAGCAGCCATTGAATATTTTACCCCTATGGAGAGGTCGCCATCTGTAACCTCAGATCACATGGCTATGCCCACATTTATAAGCCCTTTGTTGTCTTGGATTTAGAGAGGGCTATGAAAGAATAGTTACTAAATGAAAGCCTAACCTATGGCTGGAGGCTAGAAACCAAAGTACAGGTGTCACACAGGGCAAGCTTAAGCAGCTGCTGCATGGCTTTCTCTTCTACGGTATCCCTTTGACTTTGTTTTTGGACCGAGATCTGTGCACTTTTATTTTGAAGACAAATGCTTTCAGTATCCTAGCCAGAGGATTGAACCTATATCCTAAGAACAACATTTTGAAAAGGGAGAAAAATACTCTTTGTGTTGGAAAAGTTCATCTGTTCCTATAAAGATGGGCTTCAACTTCGGTGTAATCCCAGCTTCCCAGCAGGGTGATCCAGCAATAACAAACTCATGCAAAAAATACCCCAGGCATCTTATAACACCCCACTTCCTTTTGGGGCTGGAGGTAGCAGAGACTAGCAGGGCCAGCGTGCTGTGCCTGCTCTTGTACAAACCAAAACAAAGCTGTGAGAGTAATTTGAAGCCCATCAGCTTTGACAGTCTCTCTTTCTTTTCTCTCATGTTGTATGCCATGCAGCTACAGTATATCTCTGGACGAACACAAATTAACCTCCTTCTTCTCTTCAATGTCCTGGTGCAACATAAGTGCCTTGCAGCTGGAAGACAATCCAGAAAGCAGCAGGCAGCTTGATATATATCAAATATCCCTATGACTGGTGTCAATCAGGACAGCACATGTCCAGAGCAAAGGATGACTGCAAAGACTAGCGCAACTTCCCAGCAAAATCCTGTGTACAATAAAGTGGTTTAAAATAGCTTAAATTAGCAGTAGATGTTGGGAAAGTTACTATTGTATGTTTTTTATGGAGAGTCAACCAACTGTATTGTATTGACAGTAATGTATATTTTTACGCTATGTATTTGATATGTTTTTATTGTTGAAATTTGCTGACTGCTGTAATCCCACCTCGATCTGCAGGGCTCGGCGGGAAATAATAATAATAATAATAATAATAATAATAATAATAATTGGCTGGGGAGATTCTGGGGACTGTAGTCTAAAAGGTAACTTTTTCAAGCTCAGTGGTCCATATAATCACAGCCATTATGTTGAATGTCTGGAATTGTACTAGATGGACATAGTAGAGCACTTTTTATTTTATTATGAATCAATTAAAAATTAGGTAAATGTGTTGGCAGAAATTGTGAGCAAGGAAGTCCAGGTTTCTTCTCCTCCTGATTCTCTTAGAAAAGGGATGGACACATTGACCCTACAGAGATATGTAAGTATACCTCCTGTGTGGGGAATATTTGCATTCCACCATTCTCTTAGGACAGGACTCAGGTGTCTCAACCTACTGTAACAGTATAAAAACATAATCAGGTTTCACTTACCACATTGCTGCATGTTCTGTATCTGATATTTCGTCCTTCACAGCTCCTATATCCACAAAAAGAAAGGGGGGGGGGGGAAAGCATGTTACAAATTATTCCAAGTAATTCACTTCTCAATCCCCTCTATTTACATTTTACCAGTTGCTAAACCAGACACAAGGCAATTCAGACTGTTGAAAACTGTTAGATATACTTCCTATGTGATGTATTTTACTTCCTGAGGTAATAAAAGAGAAGGAATATACTCCATAATTTGTCTGCAACTTCATCAACTCTCTGAAATTGACTCCAGTTGAAAATTTTGCATCCTCAAATGTCTTGAAGAAGTGTTATACTTTTGCCCACTGTGAATGCTGCACTTTGGGTGTCCAACTATTTTTCACTGAATGAACAAGAACAGAACCTTAGAATTTTGTTTTAATATTTAAGTGTACTGACCAAAAGAAGTGTTATCTATAAATCCTCACTGCGTTTATACTGGTCAGTGACTGAAATAAATTGTTGTTGTTGTTGCTGTTGTTAAAACCCTCACTATGAAAAACACACACCACATTTTGAACCAATTTTTACAGGCAATGGATCATTTGCTAAGCATACATATATCTGTGTGTGTGTGGTTGCCTGCATGTTAAGATGTAGATGTGTGTGTGTGTGTATTTCATCTTTAGTAATCGAAGAAGGAGGAAGCCAAAACATAACAGTTCTGTTTGTTAATCACTTTTCTCTTTTTCACTCTTTCTAACACACATGTACGGATGCACACGCACGCATCTGTACATGCTACAAGAACATGCACAATATGGGTGGCATCTTGTAGGTTGAATGGTGAGCGAACAGGTAGATAAATCCAACAGATGATACGAGTTTATTCAGGACTAATAAAAGGATTTAGATCTGTATATGTAAATGTGTATGTATACATGGATACACATATATGAGAGCAAGAATGAAAGTGTGTGAGAGAAAAAGAGAGTGATAGAGAGAGAGCATATGGAGGCGTTATAAACTGCCACTTTGCGGTGGTCTGCCGGCGCTGCTCTTTGCTCTGCGAGGGAGTCGCAGCATACAAACCGCGCGACTCCCTCGCGGAGCAAAAAAGAAGCTCCAAAATGGAGCTTCTTCCTGTGGTGCCGTTATGACGTTGCGAGGCACCCATGGCTCACCCGCGATGTCATAACCGCCGTGCCCCGTCTGGATGCTATGCGTCCAAGACGTAAAAATGGCGGCGGCCGTGTGGAACGGCCGCTGCCATTTGTCACGGACTGAGTCCGTGATAGGGAAAGGGGCGTCTAGAAGAGACGCCCCCTTTTTAAAATGGGACGTACTGAGGATGTCCGAAATGGCGGTCTATAACCCGCCAAGGTCTGCCATCAGCCACATGCAATCAGCAATGCATTAAGGGCTTAAGGCAATGGAGGACAGGGCCAAAATCAAGGACTGGTAAAGTCACCCCTTTCTCCTTCTTTCAGCCACCTCCTTTTCTCTTTCTCTCTTTCTTCCACTCCTTCCTCCACATCCAGCAGGCTGCCAGAATACTCAACTGCCTGCCTGAAGACAACTTTTGAAACTAGGCCAAAGTCTCCAGGCAGCCCTAGGGATACAGGTTGTCTCTCCCTGCCTTAGATCTTCATTCCGAAAGAGAAACTGATTAGCATCTCCGAAAGATGAGCATGGGAGCTAAAATTCATAACCCTGTTGGATAGCCAAAAGATGTGGCTGAGCAGAAATATTTGCTTTATGGCCTAACATAATAGCCTCTAGTTTCTTTTTCAGATTTCTTTATGATTTAGCTGTCTCCCACTGATCATTCTCCTTGAATAAACTACAACTTTTGCATACCAATGTAGCTTTTCTGATTGCATATATTCAGCCAAAGCAATCTCATGCTAATGTACTATAGCAATGCTATAGTCACTTACAAATTCTGTCCCTTACAATTTCTGACACAAACTGACCCACATCTCCCAGAGTAATGTGCAGACTGTTCAGATTCATAAAATTTCACAGTTCTCTGAATGTTCCAATGGACCTTTGACATAACAACTGCAGCAATCCAAACAGAGCTAAAATTATGACATTTCCCCCTGTTATTTCTATCTTGAAATTTACAACCCACAAAACTTTAGCCGCCATAAGTTACCAGTTCTATGTCTACAGCTATCTTCAGCACCTTTTAAAATTAGTGCTCTAGAAGACAACTTTTCTTTTTTACTTCCAGTAATAGTTGCTTCTGGGGGTTGTGGTGAATGTTTTGCCATCTTACTCCTCTTGTCCCCTTCTCGTGCCAGTTGCATTTTGACTTATTAGCAAAGTCTGGTCTTCCCATAATTTTACAAAACCCAGAATTCTGCAGAATGTTGCCATAGCAGTCAAAGTGAAATACAGCGTGCCTGCGCCATACGCGGGTGCACCATACGCGGCCTTGAGAATACGTGCTCAAGCCGCAGGGCACGTGCGGGGCGGAAGGGGCGGCGTGTCCCATTCAATTGAATGGGCGTGCGCGCCCGTTGCGCCCCGCGCGCTGCCACGCCACTGCGCCGCCGCGCACAATCCCCATTGTTTCCAATGGGGCTCGAGCATAGGTGGAATTCGCCTTACGCGGCAGGATCTGGAATGGATCCCCCGTGTAAGGCAAGGACGGACTGTATAGACAGTGTGGTGACATGGTTTGAACCACAACTATACCTCTGGAGATCATGATTCAATCCCCTTCTTGACCATGTAAACTCATTGGGTGACACTGGACAAGTCACACACTCTCAGTCCTGGTAAACCCCATGAAAGGTTCACCTTACAGTTGCCATAAATCAGAAACAAACTGAAGGCGCACAACAATGATAACAGCAACAACATACCACTATAATTGTGTAGTGTGAAAGGGCCCCTGGTGTTAGAATGGTTGATGGTGCAATAATGCTTTACCTGTTTACCTTGCTCATTTTCTGCATACAAGGAAGGCAGATAGCAATCTTGGGATCTGGATCTACTTCATTGTGGTCAGAGAAAGTGCTCTGCCTTTTCTGTGGTGCTTCAAAAGTCCTCCCTTCTATTTCAAGGGTTTTCATAGCAGTAAAAGTGTAGCTGCCTCCTGGCTGCATCTGCTCTTTCGGTTCAAATAAAGCCCTCCAGACATTGGAAACAAATTTGCGCTTACTACCATCATCCTTACTGAGGGCTATGAGAAATCAGTCATGTTGTGTAGGCACCATTTGGATTTATATCACTCAATTTATCTGTTTTTAAATTCTGTATAATTTTTAATCAGTATTATAGTGCTTTAATGTGGTGTTTTAAAACTGGTTTTAAACTTTTTGTAAGCATTTTAAATTTGTTATGGAAGCTGCCTTGGGTCCCAGCCTGGGAGAAAGGTGGCATATAAACAAAGTAAGTAAATAAATAATTATACTAAAGAGAAATTAAAGATTTGTGTTATAATTGCTGCAGAGATCCATCACAATTAAATTAAACTAATGCTCAACAACAATAGTGTTTATTAATAATACAATAAATGTTATATACACCTCAGTAAGGTGATCAATGGCTTTGCTTCACAACATGATTTAAATGTGCCTTCTAATAACATATGCATTTAATAAATAAAATAAATGTGATTTTTGGCAGATCAAAGTTGAACATTGGCAAGTAAGCAGTACTAGTAGATAGTTGTGGTTTTTTTTAAATCAAATTAAGAAAAAAAATCAGAAACCCAACAATTATTGGGCACAACTGAGGTGTAAGTAGCAAGGAAGAACAAATTTTCATACTAAAAAAACACTGAGTTATAAACACAGATTATTGCTTTAATTAACTGATATGATAAGCAAATTGTACAATGTCAAAAGGCTGAGAAATTAAGGGAAAATCATAGAAAGACCAAATTCAGTTGAAAATCAGCAACCACCCAAACCTTCACCATAGCACTCTCAGCTCTCCGCTACTAACTGTTTTTGCAAGAGAATTAAGATAGGTAGGAGGAAGGACTATGTAATGTGGAGCAACTGAGGGACCTGGGTACATTTAGCTTGGAGAAGAGAATACTGAGAAGTGACATGATAACTATCTTGAAATATCTGAAGGGATGTCATGTAGAAGATGGAGTAATTTTGTTTCTGCTGTTCCAGATACTTGTGCACAAACCAATGGATTCAAATTACAAGAAAACTCATTCTGCCTAAACAATAGAAAGGATGTTTTACTGTAAGAGCTATTCAGCAATGGAAGAGACTGCTTCAGAGGGTGTTGAACTGTCCACCTTTGAATGACTTTAAACACTGGATTCAGTCAAACTAGTTGCAAATCCTGCGTTTCTACTCATATTGATTACTTTGTTGTGGCTGATTCAAACATGCCACTCATCACTTGCTAACGGCCATGAATAATTGATGGATGCGCAAACAGAAATAGGTCTCTGAAGTCAGCCATTTTGAATTCTAGGAGATATAAATTACATCAGATGGTGTGTCTGCAGAGATGTTACAAGCTGTAGAAATAAAACAAACACATGAGCAACATAAAAATATATTATTTTGTTGCCAATGGTCATTTATATGGTTCTAAGGCATAAATATGTCAGTGTTGAACTGAGCTTCCAAAAGTAAAAACTGGAATTACTGGCTGTAGTATGATTTTTTAATGTACATTCTGGCACAGTGACATCTCAAGAGAAGCTTTACATGTTTCAAAATATGCATCATGGTTTCCCACTGCTAACTAAAGCTAGAAAGATCATAGCTCAGTGGCAGAATATACACTTTTCAAGCAGAACATCCCAGGTTCCATTAAAGAAGATGATGCGCCTGGAGGACTGTTAGACCAGTGGGTGATACGAAAGTCCTCTAACTGAAGTCCTGACGCACAGTGGTCCATCAGAATAGACCATTCTAGTCTAGGACAGCTACTCCAACCTATTTCTTTACTCATTTTATATGTCATCATTCTCCCCAATTGGACCCAAAGTGGCTCACAAAAGATACCTAACAAGAACAACAACACAGTACAATTTTAAAACACAATTAAAATACCACATTAATGTAACCAGGAAAAAATGTAAAATCATTAATAATACTAAGTTAAAAATATAAATCCACTGAAACATACCCAAGCAAACATCCCAATAAGAAGCCTACCTGGGTGCAGTTACATATTAAAAGCCTACTTGAAAAGAAAATGTAAGGTAACTTGAGAAGTTGCTAATGTTGTCTGTGAACATATGCTGATTCTTTAATTAGGATGCTTTTATTTGGCAACCTTTTCCACAATTAAAATCAAAATATTTTCTGAATTAATTACAAGCCACGCTAAAAGCCCTCAATGGATGTAGAAATATAGGTGTGATTTAAATATTTATATTTAAGTTCCAAAACACACTGCAGAAATAATCCAGTTTCAGACCACTTTAACTGTCCTGGCTCAGAGCTAGGGGACACTGGGAATTGTAGTTTATTGTGGCATCAGAACTCTCTGACAGAGAAGGCTAAACGTCTCACAAAACTATTGTTTCCAAAACTCTCCAGCATTGAGCCAGGGCAGTTAAAGTGGTCTCAAACTGGATGGTTACTGCAGTGCATTTTGGACCCCCACCTGACATCTTAGTAAATGCAAAGAGAACACAAAATGTTTCCAGATCAAGATAGGAATTTTTTGAGCAATGTAGGCTGAGAGTAGTAGAAGAGTGAACAAGATGTGGTAGAATGATGGCCATCTGCAGATCAGAAAAGTTCAGCCTAAACACCCCAGTTTCTGACAAAATACAAGCGCTTTTCTTCTCTTTCTTTTTTAAAAAAACTATAGCACAGCTAACATACTGCTTGAGTTAACAGGAGATCTGTTTCTTTTCCGAGCAGTTGCATGCATGAGTAAGCTGACTTCTTTTAATTTAAGATGCTGAGTATTAAACTGACATACATAGCACAAGTTCAAACCCTTTGGAATTTTTTAAAAGGAGTATTTTAGTTCCATGCTACAACAGAACTCCCTAAGCAGGTCCATCCTGCTTAAAGGTACTGCACAAGGCTTTGATATCAATTAATGTAACAATTCAAATTATTATTATTATTATTATTATTATTATTATTAGAATCTTCATATATTAACATTCCAGATATCTTAATTATTGTTAGCTTTCTTGAAATCCCAAAATTCTAAGTACCCTCCAATATTTCACAGATAAAATCCTGGACCCCCCAGCGTAAGGCGAATTCCACCTATGCTTGAGCCCCATTCATTTGAAAGGGGGTTGTGTGAGCTGAATGGGACGCACTGCCCCTTGCGCCCCACACGCTCCCGCGGTGCTTGAGCACATACGCTCAAAGCCGCATATAACATGGGGCGCACGGTAAATGTATAGAAGTGCCTTCTCTTACCAGTGTTGATCAAAATAGCCACCTGATCACTCCACATCCCAAACAATCTCCCTTTCAATTGTTGTGGTCGTGACTAAGGTACAAAACACAGTGCAGAAATAATCTAGTTTGAGACCACCTCAGTGCTAGGGAATCCAGGGAATTGTAGTTTATTGTGGCAACAGAGCTCTCTGACAGAGAAGGCTAAATGTCTCACAAAATTACAGTTCCAAGAATTCCCTAGCATTGAGCCAGGTGAGTTAAAGCAGTCTTTATTTTTATTTTTAAGAAAGTGGATAATTTATGTAGGCAGGGAACCGTCTGACTAAAAAATTGATGTACAGCGCTGTGTAAACTTACAGCGCTTTATAAATAAAGGTTAATAATAATAATAATAGTGTGTTTAAGGGGTTATTTACACTGTGAAAGTAATCCAGGATGAATCCGGGTTAAATCTTAATTGTTCACACATATCCTGAATGAACTCGATTAAGTTGTTGGGGGGGGGTGCTTCCAAGAACCCACTTAATCTGAGATAATCGATATTATTTCCAGGCCTCCCCCTCCCGAGTTTTTAAAAAAGATCTGCATCATCGGTAGTGCGAATAACCAATGCAAGTAGACCTGAATAGACCTGGAATAAAATGTTGCATGCTTTGAACATATTCCAAGTGCATTCACCACATTGACTCCATCTTTATTCGAATGCTTGCACGTGTGAGAGATTTGCATTGATGTGGTTCCATAGTTTGAATAACTAATGTGTGAGTGAGATGATTCGCATCAACGTACTAAAAAAAAAAAAGACGTCTGAATGACCCCTTGGATCTCCAAGTTCAGTCTGGGTCTGATATCTCCCTTCAGTTAAGGTATGGGACTGAATTTTAGAAGAACGATTGGGACCAGCACAACCTGAGTCAGAATGTCTCACAGATACTTTATTCTCATGACAGGAAAGTACCTGCTGCAACACCTTACCAAGAAGCAGCTTCGGCAGCAGAAGATAGGCTATTTTAAAAAGTTGCATTTTACCATTTTAAAAAAATGCTGAAGGTTTTACCAGGATGGTTTCTTTATATACACCATTCATGTGTGATTGTTTTGGGATGGGTGAGATGGAAATAATGAAAAACCACTGAATATTGCTCTACTACTGCTTCAGTATTGGCATTTGTTAAAGCTTAGGCAACAGAAGATAGGCAGAAGATAGCTGCCTAATAGTTTCGAAACCCTGTATAAGGTGTTGGTTTTTATCTTTAAAGCCCTAAATGGCTTGGGTCCAACCTACCTCCGGGACTGCCTCCTTCCATATAATCCACCCTGCGCACACAGGTCCTCTGGGAAGAATCCGCTGCAACTTATAAAAACTAGTTTGTCTGCTAGCACCCAAAGGCGCTTTTCAGTAACCGCTCCCAGATTGTGGACTGACCTGCCGGAGGAGATCCATCACATTACCACCTTAAACAGCTTTTAAAAAGCTGTTAAGACAGATCTCTTACAGCAGGCCCCCCAAAATAAGCCCCACTTGCTATTCCCTGATTTGGTTGCAGTTACTGTTTGTTTGTCCATTATTTTAAGTTGTATTTTAAGCTATGTTTTAACGGCAAACTGTTTAATTGTATTCTAAGGGAGGCAGGATTTTGGAATGTGGGAATGTATGTTTTAATTGTTCTAAGCTGCCCCAATTGTGTTACACAGTGGGATGATGATGATGATGATGATGATGATAATAATAATAATAATAATGATAATAATCCCACCCCTCTGTGTAACACAACCGTAACATCATCATCATCATCATCATCATCATCATCATCATCATCATCACATCATCATCCATCATCGCTTTAGGCCAGAGGTTTGCTTCTTTGACATCAACTTTCTCATTCATGGCTTAATAAAAGGATGAAGGAACTCACCAAATTTTCAGCCCACCTCCAGCATTTGGTTAATCACATTGGCTTACTTGGAGCTTTCCATGGTCCGGCAGCCACCAGCCTACCCTGCTGTGAGCATATGTGAGCCAACCCATGCTGGCTAGGGATTCTGGGAGTCTAGTGAGTGAATTTTTCCAAGCTGTGGTAGGGATAGCATGCATGAATGTTTTCCACAAAAACACAGATATAGCTTAAAACAACCCTTCACATCATTGCGTCTCTATCAAGCTATATTCTTTCCATTTACAGTGCCTTTAAGGCAGCTAAAGTTTAGGCAGGGCCTCTTATGTGAGAGCGGTGAGAACATTCCATGCTCATGATATAAGCAAGATTCGCAGAGGAGCTCTTACTAGTCCACCTGGGTGGAAGAAGGTTTATAACAAGTACACAAGAGATTCTGTCCAAACTTTAGTTGCTAAGCTTGGAGGCCTTTCTAAGCTTAGTTAGACAAGCTTCAAGACAGCAAGCTTCTTGCTCTCAAAGTAGAATTGCCAATTGTGTCCAGTGGATATCGAATTGTCA
The DNA here is from genome assembly GCF_019175285.1 of Sceloporus undulatus. Classification (NCBI taxonomy): domain Eukaryota; kingdom Metazoa; phylum Chordata; class Lepidosauria; order Squamata; family Phrynosomatidae; genus Sceloporus; species Sceloporus undulatus. Next base: position 232,715,737 of record NC_056523.1, read on the forward strand.
ACCTATTTTTTTTTAAAGAATACAATTCCTTGGGGATATTTACACATGTTTTTCATCGCTTTCTAGTGCCCAAGATCCGAACTGGGGAAAAAAGGAAAAACTTTGTGGGGGAATTTGAAAGCACATTGAAAAACAAGTGTTTTTTCGCAAGGATGAAAAGAACTTCGACAGACGGCTTTGCCTTGCAATTCATTTAAACTTAACCTTTTAAAAGATGAGGCGAGGAGTAAATAGGCCTTCTTCCACTGGTAACTGAAACAGAAGGAGGAAGGAGGAAAAAAAAAGGAAAGGGGAGGAGGAAAAAGCCAACCATGTCTTATGAAATTTTGGGTAGTGTTAACAAAATAAACAAGCAGCTGGCCAAATGCCAATGGCAGTCACTGGAGTCAGCAAACTGGCTAGGAAAATCAAAACACAAATCATACCTTTCAGGCGCCAAAGGCCCACATATGGGATGTAGTAGAGGATAGATCCAAATGAGAGCAAGACGAGAAGCAGTAGAAGCAGGAGACCAAAAACTATTAGGAATTAATACTTTTAGCATAAATAACATTCCCAAATCTCAGTTTTAGAGAGTCAGCATTCTGATGCAAATAATTTATCATAGCTGAAAATGAACTAAATGTTAGCCTTTGTGTGGGAGGCAGAAGTAGATCACCGCTCAAATAAATGTCCTTGGATGAAACGGACTTGAAATTACATCAATGTAATTCTAGAGCTCTCATAAAAGTCAATAAAGCTGCACTGAATTTACTTCCAACATTACTAAAGCAGAACACTGAACCCTCTCCCCACCCCCTTCTGACAGTCATTTCAGAGAATAAGATCTGAGTTTAAAGACCCTAGTCCAAAGCACAGTGGAAGTTTTGAACTGAGACTCAAATAAAGTGTTTGGAAACATATTTTCTATGCCCTGCATACAGACCCTTTATATACACCTCCTTTATCATTACGTTTTCCACCCACCACCAACCATAAAGCATGGAGAGACAAGCAATAAAAATAAAACAATTACTGTCTTGAACTCCATACAATAAGGAAATTACAAAAGCATTCAAATTAGAAACCAACAACACAGGATAGAAATGTCATGGGGGAAGCAACGTGAAATCAACAGGACAGGATGCTTAAGAAAGAATTGTTTTTCACAATATGAATCTTTATTTCCCTAACATTTGTTTGCGCAAAAAACCCTTCTTTGTTGTGCAATCATGTCCAAAGGCCTTGATTTTTTTTTTTTTGGCCAAAAACACTGGTTTTGCTTTTTTAAAAACATAAAACCAAGAGATATTTTAATGCATTTTTTCCAATAAGAAAAGTTCTAAAATGTGACCAATCTTCTGATGGTTGACCAGTTCCTTAAAAGGTTTCATGGGGCAGAGATACTTTTTATCTAGATTTCATTTAGGTTTCATAACACAAAATTATGTATATAATGAATACATAAATCTCAACCATTCATTCCCAAATACCCTCCCATTCATTCCAACCTTTCATCGGCGGGTACAGACCGCCCATTTGGGGCGTTGCACTCGACCCTTTCCCTGGAGTATCGTGGCTCAGTGGTTACACCGGCAGCCGCTGAGGCCTCGATCCACCGCTTTTCAGGCTGCGGGGAAGCGGCAAAAGGCCTTCCCCGCAGCCTGAAAAGGGGTGTCCCGGGGCTTCAAGCCCCAAGACACACTGCGGCGGCGGGAAGAGGAGAAGGGGCCATTTGGCCCCTTTCTCTTTGTTCCACTGGGTGCAGCCATCTGAAGGCTGCGCCCAGCGGACCAAACCAAAGGAGCTCCGTTTCGGAGCTCCTTCCTGCTCCGTGCTCAGGACGCACTATGCGCCCTGGGTGGAGCGAGGACTTCATGTCCACGCCGCCCCGATAAAGGCGGCGTGGCTGTGACATCCTCATGGCGGCCCCCATGTAGATGAGGCGCCACCATTTTGTACGGGTCAGCCCGTACTAGGGTTAGGGCGGGCGAAAGCACCACACTTCCTAACCCTAGTACAGACTGATTCCGTACTTTAGTGCCCCTATAACGGGCCATTCTCACATTCTGTCATAAGAAACAAATTGTACATTTAACTTTCTACTTCCATCAATGTGTGGTTTGTGATTCCTCCCTCCCCCAGATGTCTTATTCTTAAATTCTTTTCATCATTCATCCTATATGTGTTAATAAAAATTAAATAAAAGAGATCTATTATCTATATATTTCATTTCCCCTTTCCAATTAAATTAATTATTCAATTCCAGATTAAGGATTAAGGAGGTTTCTTGATGTGTCAAGACACCTTCTCATCAAGGATACGAAAATGTATGAATACAATGAAAACAAAGCAAAAACAAAACAAAACAAAAAAAATTCCAAGAGTTTTATAAGTTGAACTTGATCTGGGATGCACATTTCTTTTAGAATAATATTCAAGGGAATTCAAGAGAGTCCTTCTTGGTAGTTGGTCCAACTTCTGTTTTTACTCAGACGGGTCTTTCAGTTGCAACCTGATGTGTTTGCAGAAGGCGATTTTCAAACTGAGATAGGATTGCATTAAGTTATTGATTATAATTTTGCATTTATCTAATATGTTGCTGTTGTTAACCTCTCTGAATGCTATTTGTAGTAGAAAAGTGGCATACAGGTTAATTAAATCAACAACAAGTGAGTGAACCCAACACTAATCCTATTCGACACAGCTCTCAGATCCACCCCACCAGCATGCTCAGGTCTGGGAGTTGTAATCTAAAAAGGATTTTTTTCTAGGTTTTGTGCAAACCTGCCTCAAGCTACTGAAACCTGCACCTAATCAGAGAGGATACTACTTGGCTAGAAGGACATGGCCTGTTACAGACTGCCAAAATAAAGCTGCTTCGGGTCTCTTAGAAGGTATGCTATTAAATGATGCATGCACCCTAAGAACCGGAAGCTGCACCAAAGCTGCACTCCAGTGCTTAGGAATGGAGGTGGCTTTGGCACGACTTCCGGACTCTTAGACCCAGCATCATTAAATACATACCTCCAAAGAGACCCAAAGCAGCTTTATTTTGGCGTCTGTAACAGGCCAATCTGATGCAGCACAAAGCAGCTTCTTATCTCTCAAACATTTCTTGTCTATTTTGGAGATAATCACATAAAGGAGTTTACAGCTCTTTCTAATAACCATAGATTGTTAGGACAGTTTGAAAATACAGACATTCCTCCCATTCTTTGCTATACTGACCTCTTCTATTCATAATAACCCTGAGGGAACAGTAGCTGTTTATATGGGGGGGGGGGGACCATTTGGAAGCATTTAATAATATCATAATTAACGTGGTGTAGTGATAGGAATAGGAAAACCAAAACAAATTGCCAGTCATCTCCAAAGGAATAATTAGTAAACTCCACAGACTAAACTGTTGATCTAAATCTCTGAAGTTTGCGACTGCATGTGGTTTGGATCAAAACAAGTATTAGGACTTGATGGTCAGCTAGCTTATCTTCCATACAAAAGAAATAATCCCTTTTGGCTGCTGATGTCACCATCCTTGCAGTATTTGGGCTGCAGATTCAAAGTGCTTTATGGGTTTGGCTTTCAAAAATTCTGTGAAGTAGGCCAGTAAATCAATATTACTAACAAGAAGCACCATGTAGTAAGTCAAACCTTTGGTCTACCTAGCCTAGTACAGTCAACACACCAGCTGCAGCTTTCTATGGCATAGTCAGGATCCTTCCTCACCCTTTATTGTGTGTGCCTTCAAATCCTTCCACTTAGGGTGACCCTAAAACAAATCTATATGGGGTTTTCTTGGGAGGGTTCTTCAGAGGGGGTTTACCACTGCCATCCTCTGAGGCTGAGAGAGTGTGACTTGCCTAAGGTCACTCAGGTGGTTTCATGGCCAAATAGGATTCAAACCCGGTCTCCAAAAGCCCTAGTCCAACATTCAAACCACCACACCACACTGACTATACTCTACCTGACGCTTAAAATGAGAACCTCTCCAAGCAATGTTGTATCTTACAACTCAACTACAGCCCCTCTTAATAGGAACATTAGATGTGAGATTGTGCTGTGACAAATAAAACATTAATCCAGGTTCACATCCCGATCCCATCTGTGAATTTCAGTAGTCCCTGAATGTTTCGTGGGGGAAGGCTCAGAATTCTATGAGTCCCATTTACCTTAAATATTGCTGCCCACACTAAAGCTAAGATCTAAATTTACATTTAGGCTGCAGGTGTGAAATGGTAACTGAAATATAAATAGTTTTGTTTGTCTTTGTTTTTGCGAACCAGCTTATGTTGGGTCTGTTATAAGACGTATGCACAGAGAAGCCACAGGGAAAAGGTTGGGAAGAAACTGCATGTGTTATACTTATGAAAAACAAAGTACAAAGTAAAAACCAGTGTTTCTAAAGACAATGTACTGGCAAATCTACAAGAATAGAACATGGATGGCAGTGTGTGGTCCTCCAATGTTGCTGGATCGCAACTCCTAGCATTCCTCACCACTAGCAATGCTGGTAGGGTGGATGGCAGTTTCAGGCCAACAAAATCTGGAAGGCTGCATTTTGCCCTTCCTAATTGGAAGCATCTGTCTTGCCCTTTGAGTAATGGCTCCTTTTGACCTCTGCAATCATTTAGCTATTATTCTAGTAAAGGTTACACAAAAGGCTTTCTCTCTTGACTGGGGTTTGTAGACACCCATACTTTTTTCTTTTTAACTGAATCATCATCTACTGAAGCATTACTCAATATACTTCTGTGTTTATGTCAGGGCAGCAGACCGTTCGGATTGCTGAACCTTGAAGTTCAAGGGACTTTTTAGGTTTTAAAACTCTTTGGGAAAATACACCCATAGTTCTTTCATGGCTACTCTCATGTATCCTGGTTGTCCAACCTCAGGAATTATGCTAACTTTATTCACTGAAATGGTTATTGTGCATGCTCCCAAAGAAGGCTGGTATTGGAAGGTTTCTGGCAGCTAAAATGTGTGAATAAAACGTGAAGCTGATTACTGAAGAATCATAGAATCACAGAGCTGGAAGGGGCCTCATGTCATCAAGCCCAATTCCCTGCCAATGTAGATAGCAAGAGATGCTCAAATCATAAAGTTAAATTGCAGCACAGATTTTCCCACTACATTGAAAACAATGAAGAATCATTCTTTTGACAAAAGCAACACTGAGCCACCTTGAAAATTCAGACTGAGTGGGCCAATAGTTTCATTAAAGTCAGTTTGCAGCCTTATAAGTGAAGTTTGGTATTATACAGTTAGCCCTCCTTATGCATGAAATTTTTATCCATGGATCCAAGCATCCACAGCTTGAAAATATTTTTAAAAAGTATAAATTCCAACTAACAACCCTTGATTTTCCATTTTATTTTAGAAACACCATTTTCCATTTCCATTATATTTAATGGCACTTGAGCACCCACAGATTTTGTTATCCACGGGGGCTCCTGGAACCAAACCCCAGCGGATAACAAGGGCCCACTGTATGTATATATGTGTGTGTGTGCGCGCGCATATATATATATATATATATATATATATATATATATATATGCATCCTAATCAGAGATGTCGATGACTTTGGAACTTGGGTGAACTTGGAGATGAGACTAATTCATTGTAACCCACACTCTTGTATACCATGCAAGCAAAACAGAGCTAGAAGATCTTGAATCCATCTCTGAGAATTCCAGTGTGTTGCTGGGTACTAAAAGGGCCCTTCCCAAAGAAGTGTTTGTGCATACAAAATCAAGTGTGTTCCACCCCATAGCCAGAAAGCATAAGCTAAAATAAAAATAAAATTAAAAAATGACAACTATATAAAATTAAAAGTATACTTCTTTTATTGTGGGGTATTTACTGACACAAGTGAATCTAAATGTCACCATAAAGGAAGACATTTGGATTTCTCCCAAATGGATCATACAATGGATATATAAGAAGTCATGACTCTTTAAAAAAGGAAAGAATGCTTAGTAAAACTGAAGACAATAGGAAAAAAGGAAGACTACATTATAGGTGGATTGACTTAATCAGGGAAGCCATGGCTCTGAGTCTGGATGATCTGAGCAGGGCTGTGAATAACAGGGTGACTTGGAGGTCTCTCATACATAGGATCATGATAATTGAAGTTGACTTGATGGCAATTAACAACAACAAACAAACAAGTGGAAGCAGCCTACTGACAGCCAGGGCCTTTGCCTTCTGCTTCATGGCATCATCATTCACACTATTCTTTTTTTTTTTTAGTCCTGATATGATACATAGGCACAAATTGTGGAAATAAATGGATTTGGGGGGGACTTTCATCAGGACATATTAAAATACATTAACAACTATTACGTTAGATATTTACCAACAAAAGAGGGTAACTTAATTGAATTCATTATTAATTAAATTGGCTAAAGTTCAAACCATTAAGTAAGTTGTTAATTATTTAAATGGGCACTGTACTAAACAACCAATTTTTTAATATGTTATCCAAGTGATTCTTTATCCAAGGTCTTGGATTGTTTGCAATCCAACTTACTTTGTTTGTTTTAGTCCTTCAGGACTGGGGAACTAAAAGATTTCTGTCACAGGTAATACAGACAGCTTGAAAAGGCATGATGAACTTCCTGTGTCCAGAGATATTTGACAAATAGTCAAAAAACATATTTCTTGAGTGTCAAGAAACCCTGAAGAAAAGGTTCTCAGACTGACTAAAATCTTTGCGTTGGGACATATCCTGTACAAAATTTGCATTGATTTGAGTGGAAAAGACTATTTCCTAGGAAATAGCATTTTCTGCACAGATAATGCTGTTTTCTACCCAAAATAGCCACATACACATACATGCAACTGAAATGGCTTTTGTAGCTTGATAACAATGAATTCAATGTGTTAACCCTTTCCTTTTAACTTTCTTATCTCTGGCCTCAGCCTTTTTTGTTTATAGAAAAAAAAATGTATATGGGAAGTTATCAAAATGTGGAGAAATTAAGGGGCTGTACAGACCACCCCTTTTAGCACTAGATTGGGGTTGCGGCAACCACACGCCATGGCTCTGATCTGGCCTTTCCACAACGCAAAAGAGAGCCACAAAAAGCAGCTCCTTTCTGTACTATGGAAAGGACACCGTGGTTGTTACTACAGCCTTTTGGCACTCCTTTGTCACTGCATCATCTAGACCAGGGGTAGGCAACCTGCGGCCCGCGGGCCGGATGCGGCCCGGCAAGGCCTTGGGACTGGCCCCAGCGCGGTCCTGCCACCGATTGCCGCCGGAGCCTTTGGGGGGCAATTGTCTATAGAAGCCTCAGAAACATGCATTTATATTAACATTTTTTAAAAAATCAGCAAATTTTTTCACGTGTCCTCCATTTTTTTTTAAAAAAAAGTGTCTTCCATTTGAAAATTTTGTCCTACATTTGTCCTGGTTTATTTATATATTTAATTTCTTAAAAAATTATTTAATTATTTATTTTTTGGCTTCAGCCCCCCAGTTGTCTGAGGGACAGCAACCCGGCCCCTGGCTCAAAAAGATTGCCTACCCCTGATCTAGACGAAGTGCCAGAGGAGCACTGTGTGGTGCGGCGTACGGCATCGGTCCAGCCTGGGGGTGGAGCCGGGGCATGCGTTGTATGGATGCCACAACCCAACTCCGCCCCCAGGTCAGCCTTAATGGCCTGTCTGTACAGCCTCTAAAACAACACCAATAGTGATAATGGCCTCAAAGAATAACAACATCTTTTTTTCAAGAAGAAAATGATATACCAAGAAGCTAATAGGTTTTCCACAGTGAGAGAAAACAGCAGGCAAATTAAATCTGTTGCTACCGCCACAATTCCTCATTCCAGAATTACATCAGAAGGAGCTGCTACTATATACCCATGCCAAAACAAAGTAGGCTTAATCCTCATAAACTAGAGATATGCACTGAATGCAGGCTTTTCTTTGTGTAGATAAGTGCATTACAGAATCACAGCCCAATTTCCCTTAAAAAGTCTAAATTAAATGCTGTTTTCAAAATGGATGTTAACTGCACAATTATTTCATACATGTACAAAGGGACTCAAATCTCCTCCATGAAAAGGTTAATAAATAGACAAGACTTAAGCTTTTGGCTATGTACTGAAAGCTATTTTTAGGGACTGCACATTTTGGCTATTTCTCCCCCAGCTTTTTGAATTTGATATGCAAAGGAGAGCATTCCAAAGAAAGCACCAAATAAAGATGTCCTGTAAAATAGTAATATCTGCTCTTCTAAAGACTTTTAGAAAATGGTATCTTTGCAGTGATCTAATCTGGAGCATGAGAGCAAGTTGCCCCATCAGCATTAAACAGATCAACATGTCTGAATGCCATGGCACAGTTGCAGAGGGAAAAGGGATATGTGTGAAAAAGCAGACAGATATTATATATTATATCATGATTTGGGGGGTTTCAGTGCATAAAAACATCTGCCACTCAAAGCAAAAGGGATCCCGATCTGAATGCCATAAAATACAGAGTGAAAGAAATTGTGGCCAACCCGGTCCTCCTGAGCCAAACTTTGTAAAGAAAAATATAACTTGACAGGGAAAGGATGATGACAAAAGGGAGTGTGCAAACAGTCACACAGAGCGCCAAGAGAAACAGAAAACTTTGGCTCAGGATTGTGGTGAAAGCCACTCTGGGATTTCATAGGTCATCCTAGGAAAGGTCACTAATCCAATATCCCCAGCAGCCCAGCCCTCTTGGCAAAGTCCTATGACTAACTTTGTACAAAGTGAAAAGAATGGTTTCAGTAGAGAATGTTTACAGGCATCTAACATTTTGAAGTGGAAGTATGCCTAATCTTTTTTATAAGAAGGACTAAGCAAAGGGTCAAAGGGAAAATATTTCTGAGACAAAACAAATTCGCACGTATGTACTGTGACCTATAAACACATTCTAGACTTAGAAAGGTGCAGTTGGTTGTAACACATATACTTCCTTGAAGTTTCAGTCCAAGAGCATTGTCCTGCCATATAAGTCGCACTTTCCATACTGAGTGCAGTAAAAAGCAGTTTGAGATAAGGAACAGAGAAAACATATAATCTAAATTAGATGTGTGGTTGAAGAACTATATACACAATGCAAATGCAAACACACTTTGCTGTCTGAGATGGAACATCAAATGTTACCCTCCATAATACCCAAAGTGAAACAAATTATTTTGTTTATATGTCTGATGTTCCACCCTTCGGTGAAAAGGACATTATCAATAAACATCATCATCATCATCATCATCATCATCATCATCATCATCATCATCATCATCATCATCAT
>NC_056523.1:232725019-232856940 GCF_019175285.1 Sceloporus undulatus
TTTGACACCTGAAACAGAAAAACCCACTTTCACTATATTTTCCTATTTAGAAAATAAAATCCCAAACAATAAACGCATAACAACATGTTTAAGGTTAAACGATATAAACAGTCACAATTCCAAATGATGACAAATTCATATGCACATATATAATAAAGCAAACGTTTATTGGGAAAAAAATAAGGCAAGGGGGGGGGGGGGGGGACCCTGTATAGTCTCCTAAACTGCATCTTAAACAGCTTTAAGAAAATCAGAGTTTCACCTTGTTTTGAGGTTAAATGCCAAAATTCTGGAAGTGGTATCTAATCTAGATTAATCACTAGTCTAAAACTCACTGCAGAAATAATCCAGTTTGAAACCGCTAAAACTGCCCTGGCTCAGTGCTAGGGAATCCTGGGAACTGTGGTTTCTTGTGACATCAGAGCTCTATGACAGAGAAGGCTAAATGCCTCACAAAACTACAGTTCCCATAATTCCTTAGCATTGAGCCAAGCAGTTAAAGTGATCTCAAACTGGATTATTTCTGAAGTGTGTTTTGGTCTACTATGGAATGAAAATGTATGCCCTCACAGGAGAGTATGTTGGGGAAGAACCAGTGGTGTCCCTGCCTAGGGTGTCACCCTGTGCAAGAGAAGCAGGTCTTCCAGAAGGCAGGACTTCTGGGAGACAGGGCTTAAGGGTGTGGGGCCAAAAGGCAGCCTCCCCACATGTCTTTGAAGTCCATGTTGGACTTGGAAGGCAGCTGGAGAGGGCAGCAGCATGCTGGCCCTCCTCCTCCATCCTGGGCTTTCTCCCTGGAGAGGAAGCCCAGGACAGAGCAGCCTGCAAGGCCATGCATGCACCCCTTCTGCCCCAAAGGAGGAGGTGGGCCCAACTGGTGTCACTCCTTCTGGGTGTCATCGGCTACAGTCCACACACATGTGCACCTCCTTTGCGATGCCACTGGGAAGAACCTATGCTGGGCTAAGAAGCACTGGTTGCCATATTCAGTCAGCCAACTGACTGAATGGCACATTTGACCACACAGCCCAATTTCCAAGAACATTGTTTGATATCCAATTAAACACACCCACCCTTAGATCAATGTCCACCAGTAGAATAAGGCAGGAGCAAAACCACTCTCACTCTATCCTTCCAAAATCTTTGGCAGAAGTTAGGGGGATATTCTAGAGCAGATCTGGAGGGGAGCTGCATGGATAAGGAAAGGAGGAGAAATGCCTAGTATTATTACTATATTATGGCCATTTGGCCAGCACAAAATGCCTAGTATTGCTTGGTTTTGGCTTATACTGGAAAAGGAAGGAAAGGAAACAAAGGATTAAATCAAATGTGTTAGAGCAAAAGGTTTATCAGTTGGCACATAAAAACATAACTGGAGTAAAGAGAGCTGTTGACAAGATAGACTTTAATTATCTCCTACCCTCTCTTATTCTCTCTCCCTTTTCCCCACTCACCTCCCTTATTTATATCATGCCACTTGTGGCAAGAAGATCTCCACCCAGACCAGCAGTTGATACAGGATTTCCTAGAGGAAAGGGTGATGATGATGGATGTTGGCTCATAAACTCAGTTTCAGTGATTCAATATCCGGAGACCACACACCGTCATCTATGTTTCTCTCACACAACCCATGCTTTGTCCCTTTGCTGGACAAAAACTGACACCAATAATGGATAGGAAGTTTGAGTAAATATTTAGCTTCACAGTTAACCTATTATCACCTAAAATTGTTTCCAGAATACTCGGTGTTACCCCTTCCTTGTAGTCTCCCCTTTCTATATTACACATTTTCACAGAAGAGTTTAGTGAATCTCCCTCTCCCCACATAATTCCATCTCCGAAATGGCAAGAAGTGGAACAGCAATTTGACTTTGATGACAACGTTTTCTAGCAGGTGGTGAAAGCAGAAATCCAACAGCTACAGAATCAGGTCAGAGTAATCCCAGAGTGATAACACCATTTTGGTAACTGGAAAATAGATGCACAAAAGCATCTGTCAGGGCTGGTGGTTTGGAAGCAACTGGAGGGCTCGGCTAGTATGTAGTCCGTCTATAGGTTTCTGCCCAACTATGGCTAAATGGCTAGCTGTTAATACTGAGACTAGAGATTTTATAGAGCCAAATAGGGGTCCAACAGCTCATTACCCCATTTGATCTTTGTTGAACTAGTTAGTGGCTGCAGTACACCCTCTTCCAACTGTTTGTAGCAGAAATGCTACTGTGCATCAAGGATATAACTAGCAATTTCTTCTATGGACAGCCTGCCATAATGGTGCAGGAAGATGCCAGGACTCTGGTTCAAGCTCCATGGCAAATTGTGAACAAATTTATTTTACACCCGATGGATCATTCTTGAATTATCAGATCTAGTAGTTTGCCATTTGGGGACCTTTCAAAATCCCCATTAGAATACTTAACATGGCATTTTCCCTCTTTAGGACCCCACAGCATGTTGGAACTCAGCTAATACAGAAGGATTACTGTGATGTTTGCTACCCTCTTCAGCCATTGCATTTAGGTTTAAGCAAAACTGACTGGGTTGGACAGTCTGATATTCGGTAAACAAGACTGACATTGCATTGTATGGAGATAATTAGTGGTGGTGCTCTGATCTTAAGCCATTCTTTCTTTAGACAGAGGAAATCTCTGATAGCAACATAACCGGATACCTGTCCTGAGCATCCCAATGGGACTCATCAGAAGGTCTGGCAACTGATTGATGCATAAGAAATTAATTGCATTTATTCAGCTGCTTAGCTGCACAAAGATGTTTAGAAGCAGAACGTGCATTCTTGCATAGCTTCAAAGCTGACACAATGGGCCTGCATTCTTCATTTTCTAAATGTTCTGGAAGCGATCACAGACAAAGCGAAAAGGCATAATACACCATGAACATTCCTCACTGGAGGAGAAATATTTAGCTTTGGTTTGTGGGTTGGTCTGTTCTATCATACTCAACTACTGCGCCAGTTCTTAATTTATCAAACTAACAACCCAAAATCAAGCATCATTCCTTATTTTATTTGTTATAGAATTATGCATGGCACACACAACTCTGTAATACGACACATCTCTGTAAAACGATAGACTGCACAAATCCATGAAATGAACCACCAACATAAAGCACAGATAGTTCATTTTCCTCTTGTTAGAGAAGGACTTAAATGTCATGCATTTAAGTTTATTTCTAAATCCCCAAAGTTTGGGTGGATGTCTTTCCTTTTTCAGTTTGAATTGCTTGCCCAGCACCACAGGAAAAGAAATTGCCATTTAGCACTCCTTTACATTCATAATTGTATGCAGACCAGAAAAAGGAAAAACGAGTTACACATTTACTGCAGTGCTAATTCAAGGTCAGATTTTACTATTTAGAATATATTGTTACTGGCTAAGAGATTCAGCACATAATAATCCTTCCTCAATCTGTGAATGGGCAAAAGTTCACTTTTGGTTTCATAAATCAAGACAGAACTGGCTCAATATGGCAGCAAAAAAACTTACTTGGTTAGGCAATTCTAACTATCGCTATCTCTGTATTTGGTGAAAATACAAATGTTAAACAGGAAAACCATGATGACAAACTGTGCCTGTGAAACTGTGTGTGTGTGTGTGTGTGTGTTAAAGAGGGGTCAAAACAAAATTGGTTCCAATATAATTCTCATCCATAGTTAAGACTCCCAACCATTATTAATGTTCCATGCATAAAGAGAACACATTATGTCTGCAATTTTAGTGGCAAAACAGATGGGCAGGAAAAAGCAGCTTGAAGCTGTCTTTTCCAAAGCCGCATTGAAACCGCATCAACCACACCAACCACTCCCAAGGTGACTGGAGTATGCATGTCATGGTGACATGGTGCAGCTTCAGGCCGCACTGCTGGGTACTTTTTTTTTTTTACTGTTCGCTTCCACTAACCCTGCACACCATCACAGGAGCAAACCACCAGTGACTGTCATTCCATTGGATGGCTGTCCCCGTGAACCTGCACACATTTGTATGTGCCACACTTCACCAGTACAAGGCATTGCAGCAGATGTGTGCCCATGCAGATGCTGGCAAGGTACAATCATGCCCCCCCTTCACCCCATGCCTCCTCTTTGACAGTCTGTTTGTTGTATGTTGTACTCATCTCCATGAGAGGTGTCATGGTTTCTCTTGGGGCATTGCCACTCTCACCTCTTAGGTACGGCAGATCTGTCCCTTTTAAATGTGCTCCTGCACAATTAGGGTTACGGTTTGGAAAGAGTGTCCCTTTAGCGCCACCCTAGCGTTGATGCATTTATAGATACTGTGAATGTACTTCCCATTTTCTGGGGAGAAACAGGAAACCCCAGCTCCTTCTTAGTCCGGATTTTCTCTCTGTCACACAGTTTGGGTACGTGTTCTGACCACCTTCAAGGCATGGGGTCATCTAAACGCCATGCCTAGAAGCGGGCTGGAAACCGGCTTATTCTGACTGTCTGTTTCACTCCTTAGTCTTTAACTAATTTCTCTTTTAGAATTATCAGGTGTTACATCAAACATCAGTTCAAAAAGTGAAGCAATGTGTCCAAACAAGGTCTTCTCATTTAAATGTTTCAACAAACCACAGTTTGTTCAGATTATGGCATGCAGATCACATTCAAAATATTTTTTTACATCACAATTTGGTGCTTGCCTGTAAAAACTGGCTGAGATCAGTCCGCCCCTTCCCATATCTTTCTATCTGTTTTACTATTGTTTTAACTATGGTTTGTCTTTGAGTGTTTGATTGATTTTTTTTTTTTTACAAAGGATGCAATAAACCATGGATTGTTATTATAGTGACAAGTCTGGATTTGTAAATTTCCCCTTCTTCTTCACCAGCAGAACCCCAATGAGGACCTCGGAACTTTTCAGTGATTAGCAACATTGTATCATCTGAATCTAACCAATGGTTCAATTCAAAGACATAGCCATGTTGGTCTGGAAAATCATTATGCAAAGAGATCTTGTAACACCTTTGAGACTAACTGAAAGATAGAAGTTCATAGCATGAGCTTTTGTTGACTTGAGCCTACTTCCTCAGGTGCATGTTGTTAATCTTAACAATGGTTTGTTTAAAACAAGCCAAAGAATAAGAAGTTAACTTTATAATGGTAGATTAACTTAAATCCATGGTTCAAAAAACATGGTTTATCAGGACATCCAAATGCAGCCAAGAGTCACATGTGCAATATGTTTAACACTGTAGTAACAATTGAATGTGCCAGTGGGCTTAAGGCAGAAGGCAGCTGTGCCTTGGATAGATCGAAGGACTGAAAACCAATAGCCATATCAAGAACATTCAGACATGCTTAAACTGTCTGCAAAGAAATGTCCCGTAGTGGCAGTCTAATACAAATTTACCACCATCCATCTCAGCCACTCAGTAGCATTGACTCAGTATGACTCATTGACTGTGGATTGTGGAAGTGGAGTTGGGTGCTGCTTTTTGAAGAAGCACACTCAGGGCCGGATCATCCATATAGGTGAAGTAGGCAGCCACCTAGGGCAGCAACATTTAGGGGCGACTTGGTGGCTTTTCTGAGTATTTTTTTGGCTTTTTGACTAATTCTCAATACTATGACGAGAGATTGGAACCTAAGTTTTATGTCATGTTTAGCTTTAATAAATGAAACAGTGGAAATCAAGGGGTGGAAATAATTATGAGGGGCGACAGAGGTGCCAAAATACCTAGAGTCAGCCCTGGGCACACCTGATCTGCACCTCCCAACCAAATTCAGGAGTGGGACATGGTCCTCTTTTGGAACCCACACACTCCTCCAAACCCTACAAGATAATCTGACCACATCCTTTTTTAAAAAAAACTTCCTAGTAAAGATTACAATACTTAGTAAAGTGGAAATAAGTAGGAAAACAGGAAAACCACATTATAGTTGTATAGACTCAATCAAGGAAGCCACACCTCTGAATTTGCAAGACTTTAGCAGGGTTGTTAATAACCTGCCGGTTGCGGGAGAGTGTCTCTCATTCATAGGCTCACCAGAAGTCAATGTCGATTCGATGGCAATTAATAACTACAAAAATGTTTGTGAAAGTACGTGTTTATTACTATGCACAATGAAAGTGGTTCCCAATGCTTCTGGGTACAACCTTGCTACGAGATACATACTCCAACCAGACCATTCAGATTTAACATGTAAAAGCCAGCCCTTAGATTACCATGTTTCAGTGAATACTTTATTTTTGTTGAGAGAGGTTTATAGCGGCAATGGTTAGGGTGGCAATGGTTAAAACCTTTTGAGGAAGTGTTGGGATTTCCTTCAAAAATGATGGAAAGGGACAAAATTCACTCAAAATGGGCAAGTAGCAAAAGTCCAGGAATCCCATATTTCCTTCATTGTAAGAGCAGAGCTGTTGCTACCAAAATCTGATTTCTTTTCTTCACTATTTCTTTACCAGTCTTTCTTTAAAACCAAAAGATAAGGTGTATGGGATATTCCAAGCTGGTTGACAATGCTCCAAGAAGCTTCCCAGAAGCAAGAATGGTATCATTTCCTGACTGATCCCTAGAGGTACACATTTCGGACACTAGAGTACAAGAACGCTCTAACGTAGCTCTGGGTATGCTTAGTTAATGACATCATAAGTGCTCCCAGACTTCCCAAAATGCTGTCAGCAAGCCATGAATCTAATAGCACTGTCCTCTCCCCTCCATGAGACTTAATTAGTAACAAAACACATTACATTCAGGCATAATGTTCCAATCTATAATAATATCATGTTAAAGCACAAACAATCCATTGAAATAAAATTACACCTAACAGAACAAATAAATTTGCAGAAATTAAAATACTGGCAATGCATCTGTTTAACACCGGAGAGAATCCTCTGAATATTACTTACAAGTAATATTAAAATAAAGCATTAGATCAGGAGGAGTAACAGAAAGAAGCTGAACACTTTCAGGAGTCTCTCTGTCCTAGTTGATACCAATAGATTACACTGTCCCTAGACATCTTAGTAGTACAATGATTTAAGGAATCCAAACTAATTTAATAATCCACCAACATTGCTTCAGTCCTGCTCATTTCATCACCATCATGTTGATTGTTGATTTGCTTATTCAGGTTTGTGTTGATATAAACGGAGAATTTATTCCCTCTTTGATAATAATAATTGGTTCACTGTGGGAAAGCTTGTTTACAGAAGTAAGAATTTGGCTAATAGTCCAAGAAAGCAGCTAGCCATAAGCTTTTTCTTCAGGGAGCATAAAGAAGTACAGTCGTCCCCCCCCCCCCAACTTGTGGATCTACGATCCGCACCTTCAAATATCTGTGGAGGGGTGACATCCACCATTGCCAATGGCACACATGCACAGGGTGCTCCCTATTCAGGCTTATGAGGCTTGAATATGCACGAACCTCTCTTTACATGGTGTGTGTGTGTGTGTGTGTGTGTGTGTGTCTGGAACGGATCCCTGTGAAAATGGAGGGCCAACTGTATATAGGTGCTTCACTGGTTTCAGTGACTAATCTGTCTTCTTCTCATAAATGCTGTATCAATAGGAGATTTAGCTGACTGAGTACAGAATATGATTCTGACTTGATGCTTCCTCACATCATAACACATTATAGTATCGGATCTAGAAAAGCACATTTGGGCAACATTTTTCCCCAACAGATTTTTATTAAATTCTCATCAGCAAAAGACAGAAGATCTTCAGTACAAACGGGTTCTCTCCAGATCAATACTTGCTGTTATTGATACTTGCTATCTCCTTCTCCCTCATTCACAGAAACTGAAATTATGTGAGCCTTAGTTCAATGCATGCACATTTTCTTTGTGATAACATACTTAATTTGCAGGCCTCATTTTGGACCCCATATCTTACTTAACTTGACATGCTTTAGAGCAGGAAGTATGTAGAGATGTACATGACACTTGGGCAAACCAAGTTAAAAATTCAGAGGCTTGTTAATGGCCATTTCAAAAACACGCTCATAAAATCTCCTCTAACTTGGATTTGATTTGACTTTAAGAACTCTTGGTTTTTGTACATGCTCATCCCTGCTGGACTCTCACATCCCACCCCAGAAGCTTCCTCTCACCCAGGAACAGTTTCCTTTTCCTTAACTCAGTAGTACAGTTAGCCTGCCATGGTTTGAATTTTTTAAAAAATGTCCCAAAAGCAAACCTTGATTTTGCCATTTTACATAAGGGGCACCATTTTACTACATCACTGTAAATAATGAGACTTGGGCCTCCACAGATTTCGGTATCCACAGGGAGTCCTAGAACCCCAGCGGATATTGAGGGCCTACTGTAGTGGGGAGAATAGTGACGGCATATGCATGGAAAAGCAGAGAAGGCAATTTCTCTCCTTTCTTTGCCCATCTCCATCATCCAATCATGCTTGCTAACAGTGCATTAGAGAGAATAATACTATGGGGGATGTAGTCTGTCACCTATTTCCAGTGGAAAGGTCTAAAGATTTTAGTTCATGCTTTGATCTTTGGTGCATGTGTGTGTGTGTGTTTTGGTGTTTGTTGTTGTTGTACTTTGCTTCT
Organism: Sceloporus undulatus; assembly: GCF_019175285.1. NCBI lineage: Eukaryota > Metazoa > Chordata > Lepidosauria > Squamata > Phrynosomatidae > Sceloporus > Sceloporus undulatus. Next base: position 232,733,550 of record NC_056523.1, read on the forward strand.
TCCATAGCATTGCCCTTTCTTTCATGTAGGCCACTCTTTAGTGACTCTAACACAAAGCAAGGAGATATAAGCATGAATGTTTAAACAGAATGAATATTTAAAAATCCAGACAGGGGTAATTATTAGATAAGCACACCATCCCCTAATTTGCTGACAGGGGGAAAGAGGAAATAAGAAATGCAGTAGGATCCTCTGTAATGACCAATCATGGATTGTGACGGACACAGTCTTCTTCAAGTCTACTATTTTACTCAGTGTCTGGGATATCTACTTGCAGGTAAACTACATGCTAGGAAGACACCTAAGCACATGACTTCAAGTGGAAGGGTAGACTGTCCATGAAAAGGTTTACTGCTGGTTAAAGTGGAACAGTTGCTCCTTTGCTTTTTGGTATTTGCTCATTAGACTTGTGCTGATCTTTAGGAATGAAAATAGGGAACAGCAAGGCTGTATAGGAACAGAAACAGTGGAAGAAAAATAAAATAGGTATATATTCCTTAAGCCTAAGATCTGCAGCCTGAAGGGAAGCTGTTGCTCTGTTTACTTCCTTGTCCAAAGCACTGTACTGCCAGGGGTTTCTGGCAAGTACAGATTCTAGGAGCTGGGATTCCAAACTCTGAGGCATTGACACTGGGCCTTAAGATTGTGGGCCATGTCTGTTAAGACTCTTTGTTCCTGCAATTCCATCTTGAAGGAAACTCATCTATTCAACTTCTATTTGATATTCAGAAGCCTTATGGAAATCTTCCTGCTTAAGGACTTTTGAATTTTAGAGGGGCAGGAAAACTGGTTTTGATTTAGTACTGCTTGCTTGGGCTGTTGATTTAAGGTTTATGCATGTAGGAAAATGTTTAGATGGGCTTTGAAGTTATTTTTAAATGGTTTGGATTATATGAATGATATTTGTCATAAGTGGCTTTGAAAGTCCAACGGGATCTGTTTAAGTGGGTTATGAATTTTAAAATAAGTAAAATGCATGACAGCAAGAGAGGTAGGTGCAAATATAACTTAGTCTGCTACTGATAACACACACATGGTAGGTTTGATGGCCAAACTAGGCATGATGTTAAATGTATGAAGCTCAGTTTTCACATTGTTGTTGTATTTTCCAGAAAACAAAACAAAACAAAACAAAAAGCTAGTGTGCGCAGGGTCTGTGTGTATTTCCCTTAAGATCATAAGACAGATGGAGTGGTTTAATTCTTTACTCCCACGTTGTGGCCCTGATGAAAAATAATAATAAAAATCCCCCTAAGATACCATAAACCCAAAATGGAAATTTTCTATTCAGCACCACCAATAAAAAAAGCACCACCAAAATATTATGCAAAAGGGGGAAGATTACAGCGAGGAAGGAATTAACTCTCCTTATAGCAGCTAATAGTTTATTCTAAAAGAAACTTCAAGTGATGTGATTAGCAACTGGTCTATTTGTTTCTGTATCTCCACTTTAACCTAAAGAAATCTGTAAACGTAGAAGTTCAGTATGTTATTGTAGATGTAGTGGTGCTGTGTGTGTATGTGTGCACACAAAGTACACAGCACACCCTGGGGGTCCACATCTTCATTTAACAACATTCCAAAAGATTTCTCTCCAATGTTCACATTTCAGGATGTGTTTGTGAAAATGTGATTCCTCACTTCCCACTTAACACATTATTGCTTCGGCTGATAAAGAAATGGTTGGTCTATTTGCTCTGGGGCAAAAAAATCTCATGGTAGTTGACAAGTTTTTGGATTGGGGTTCTTGACCCAAATAAAGCATCCTTGCTTCTCAAGGATATGAAAATTTGAGGATATTTTGGGGATCCTTACCACGCATTTGTGTGTATATGTGTGTGTCTTCATGCATTTTTGTGTGTATGCACATCTCTGCTTGCACTTGTATGGTTAGGTAGACAGATAGAGAATCTGACAGACACAAATGTGGTCTGATTTTATAACTCATACACAATAAACTGATTTAGGGTGCAAATCCTGGAGCTTTATGTTTACATGGGAGTGAAAGGATTACTATTCTGAGACAGAGCCTATGAGTGGTTTTATTTTTCATTAGCTGCAAGTATGCTGTTTAGACTGTGGTAAGAATGACTTAGGAATCATTTGCTGCATGGTACATTTTACAACAAGCACATTTGAGAACTGTGTCAGGCTATCAGGCCTGTTGGACGGTTGCCTGCAGAAAACAGGACCTTTCCTCTCCTAAGATCAAAACGTAAACATAGTTCAGGACACCCACTGTCTCTTTATATTATGATATGGGGCTGACAGGGCTGCATTCTTGCATTGCAGACTGAACAGGCATTTAACTACTTACCTGCTGCTAAGGCAGCGTCTCAGGGAGTAAGAAGCACCTCCTCCACAGGAACGGGAACATTCACTCCATGAACCCCAGGCATCCCAGAGGGTATCACGGTCTTCCTCAGATCGAGCAGTTCGAGAACTCTAGGAGACAAAGGAAAAAGTAAAGAAGGCATTGGAAAATATTCCAGATTTGGACATCTTGTTCTATTTCTACTCATGTTTTCTCAGACAATCTCCATCCCCAACTAGAACAAGACAAATTCTTGGAACAAGTAACACTGGGAGAGCCAGTATGATTGATACAGACTTTTGTATTCTGAATCCCTACATTCGATCGGTATCCTATAACCCATGTCTGCATATTTTAAAATGTTGAAAATATTTTCCAATAAGCCTTGTGGGGCAGGTTGATAGGTACAGCTGGAAGCATTGGAGGGGAGAACAGGCAGAGATCTGTCAGCACAAATGAGAGAGGCGCTTTGATTGCTAAATGTAAAGGACAAGTTCTTCCCAGTGCTCTAAAATACAGGATGACTCATTGTTGCTGTGTGCCTGCAAGTCATTTCCGACTTATGGAGTCCCTAAGGTGAACGTATCATGGCATTTTCTTGGCAAGATTTATTCAGAGGAGGTTTGTCATTGTCTTAACTGAGGCTTAGAGCATGTGACTAGCCAAAGGTCACCCAGTGGGTTTCATGGCCAAACTGGGAATCAAATCCTGGTCTCCAGAGTCGTAGTCCAACATTCAAACCACTACACCATGCTGGCTCTCAGGATGCCTTTACCATTAGGCAAAATAAGGCAACTGCCTCAGGCAGTTGATGCTGGGAGATGGCAACTGGAGGGGTGTTAGTTGAGAAAGGAGTGTGGTAAGTGTCCTGGCCTGTGCCTACTGTGCTCAGGATGTAGAGAAGGAATTTATCTCACTGTCAGTTTTCAAGGAAAGTCAACTGCCAGCACAGTCATATTTTATACAAGAAAAGGACAGCACACCATCTTGTCCTTTGCCATAGGCAGCAAAATGTCCTAAGAAAGATCTGCTAAAATGTCATTTTCTGTATACATAAAAAATAAATTCAGAACCATCAAAGACATTAAAAAGTATAATATTCCTTATTAACATCTGTATATAAAGAAAAATTATTGAAAACTATTTGGGGGGTGGGAGGGAAGAATCATTGATATAACCTTTTCAGACATTCAGACATACCTCCACATCCATGAGAACTAGAAACATTCTTCATTTTTAATGAATGAAACCAGACAAATTCATATTGTGTGCCAAATACCAGTTTGAACAGGACTAGGATCAAGACATGAAGCAGGAGAATGACTGATAAGAGTTATGTGAAGTCAATAATCTATCCATAGCAAATGCTTTCTTCATCACACAGCCAGAGAGGTTATTGGTCCAAAACACACTCCAGAAATAATCCAGTTTGGGACCACTTTAACTGCCCTGGCTCAGTGTGAGAGAATTCTGAGAAGTGTAGTTTTGTGAGACATTTAGCCTTCTCTGTCAGAGAGCTCTGGTGCCACAATAAACTCCAATTCCCAGGATTCCCTAGCACTGCAACAGGCCAGTTAAAGTGGTCTCAAACTGGATTATTTCTGCAGTGGAGTTTGGACCGTTGTATACATAGATATCAGCAGATGGACAATACAAAAATCAGATAGATTACATAATCAGAAACTAAGGTCAGGGAAGCTCTACACTCGCAGCAAAAATTAGACCAGGTGCAGACTGCGGCATAGACCACAAACCTGTCAAATAAAAATTACATTAAAGCTGAAGAAGAACATAACATCAATCATCATGTCAAAATATAATCAGAAGAACATCCCAGCAGAATTCAAAGAAAAAGTGAAAAAGCTTGAACTCTCCCTGGAACCCAAAATTGAGGCTATCATACTTGGGCCACATCATGGGAAGAGATGATTTACTAGGGAGATTAGTGCATCAGCTTTCACTCCAAATCCAATGCTAGGTGCAGGATGTAAACTCACCAGGACAGATTGTATCACACAGCTCCATCCCCAGGCAGTACTCATCCCATACCTGACCCAGGCTTCTCTTTTGAAGAATGGAATTTTCCTATTCTTTAAAAGGTCTGGGAAAAGCCTGGGTCAGGTACGGGGATGAGTACTGCCCAGGGATGGGGCTATGCAATAGAATCCGTTCCTGTACATTTACATCCTGCACCTAGTGTAGAAATAAAAAGTGGTGCACCAATCTCCTTAAAAAGATAATAATACTAGTAAAGATGGAAGGCAGTAGAAATAGATGAAGACTCAATCCAGTGTGCAAGACCTAAGCAGAGCAGTTAAAGAGGGGGGGCTTGGAGGCACCTCATTTACAGGGTCACCATGAATCAAGGCTGACTCGAAGGCAGTTAACAACAACAACAGGCATACCATAGTTTGCACAGAAAGTGGGTCTTAGATAAAAACAGCTCTGTTCAACGTTTTCTATGTGGTACCAGTAGGAACTGCACAGAGCTGAATTTGAATTCACATGGCAAACCTAGATACAGATGAAGGCAAAATTTGTATTACACTTAAGTAGCAAGTAGATGTCTAACTGTGTCTCTGTCTGTGTAAGCTGTATTTACTGATCAGTAGGTCCAGCTAACTCTGTAAAACAGAATGCCATACTGACTGGAGAAGAGTGCAGCTGTAGTCCAACACATCTGGAAGCGAAAAGGATTGGGAAGGCCACTATAAAAGTTCCTAGTCTAGCGTCTCTTGCAATGTGTTGGAGAGTAGACTCCCTTGGGAATCCTTAAAGGTACTCAGGAGGCTCCTTAGAGAGAGCAACCTTTCCATAGCTCCATGAACCTGGGTTTCAGATTATTTAAAGAGGCAATAAGACATTTGGTAAATCTTGGAAGGGAAGAGAAACTTGTCAGATCTACATTTTCTGTACAGAAATATCAATTTTTTCATGCCCAAGGCTCACAAAGCATGGGACAACATTTTTTGCCCTCAAAATGCACAAATTTTCTTGGCTGTCTTTAGTGATATCTAAGGAGTCATACAGTTGGTCTTCTATATGCCTGGATTCTTTACCCATCATTTCAACCATCCACACCTTGAAAATATTAATAATATATATAAATTCCAAAACCTTCATTTTGCCATTTGATATAAGGGACACAATTTTATAACACCATTGTATTCAATGGGAGTTAAACATCCACAGATTTTGGCATCTGGGGTAGTCTTGGAACCTAATCTCAGCAGATGCCAATGACACACTTTACATATGATGTATGCAGTTTGTTCTTTAAAATACATCCACACAAATGTACACACCACATATGTATGTTACTATGAAGGAGATTTGCAATGGCCTTTGGCTAAATCCAGTAAAATGTTTTGGAAGCATAAAGAAGTAAAGCCCCTAATTTGGAGACAAAACCGATGCAAAGCTACGAAGAAACAAAAACATCAAGGATGCAGACAACACTGACAAGGGGGAACACTTAAGGGAACAGCAAAACTGATTCTAAAGAAATGTGATACCACACAGAACCATCAGTAGTTAAGAGACTTCTCTGTGAAACTCTTGACAATTTCTACTACAATGTGGTAAAATGTTAAGGCAGAGACCATTTTGTTATCTTGAAAGGGCTGTGTAAAGACCTTTGTCGTAGTATCTGTAGCTTTGTAAAAAACGTCAGTGTTGAATGCAGTTATTCACAGAGCCAGGGATAGGAGTGGGGAGATGGAGGAGAAGAAAAAACTGACTACAGTTCGAGACTGTGAACAGCTTAGTATATATCTTTTCAGCAAAGCCTTTGAACTTATCACAGACTCAGATCCAACCCTCAACATCTACCAACAGCTGGGCATTGTGCCTGGACCCCGGTCTCTTTAAAGTTCTTTTATCAAGTAGGACCTACCCATGTGGCTGCTGAGAGTCTTTAGCATTACAGTTGACAGTTGTTTATACTGTGAATGAAAGAACCAAACGTTTATTTATTAGCAATGCTAAAGGAATTTGCTAATAAATGCTGTAATGTTCTGATTTAACTTTTTCTTTAATCCCATAATGTGCTGTTGTACTGCTCTTACCTATGCTGCCCAGTGGTGCTGCTACTGAGGTGAGTGGTTAACAAAGGGAATTAAGGCTTTGGTCTAGCAGAATGTTATTTGACCAAGAACATCAGGCTGAGGTTTCCCAACATGTCTTGCCACACAATGGCTTCCTTTGGGTTTCTTCCAACATCACAGCATTAATGTCTGGAAGTCTCAAACCCTTTGAAAAAGGTCCTTCCCACCCACTATCCTGCCTCCTGGCAGGGTAGCAAGCTGGAAAGAAGTCCTTCAGTTTACAACAACTACTTAGCCTCACAGCTGGGGTTTGTTTACCTATATAAGTTCTGGTCTTGATTTTGTACACATATATTGTTATATACTCTATTTAATTTGTGTTCATGTTTTTGACACCATATGTTTTGATATATTTCCACATGTATTTAGATAGATTTTTGTATGTTCTTGCCATATATGTATTTTACCTTTGGCTACACTGCATGTGATTTTTTTTTATACTGGATGAAAGACATTCTGTTTAACTCTGAATATGCTTCCATTTCTCTTTTGTGCACAACTGTTATAAAAATCATATATATTAATTATTTATCTTGTTTATGTGATGGTGTCATGTGTTCTTTGCACAGTGAAACCAGTCATTCACGTAGTAGACATGTGCACAAGTGAGTGGATTCAGCTCGTAGACCTATTTCCTTGACTAGTTCAGTGTGAAGACAGTTAAATGCAGCATTGCGGGGTGGGACAGTCTTAAGGGCTGCATGTTGACACCAACCGATTTTTGCAGACCCTGGAGCCCTTAAACCCTTGTCCCTCCCCTTTTGTTCCATTGTTAAAACATAAACATTATGCTCTACAAAGTACAATAATCTTTGAACCTTCATCCACGCATACAGGACATTTTAGACTACTGGGGTCACAGTTTGTTGCAGAATTCACACATAACTAGACTAAGAGTTTGTCAACACCAGTGAAAAATGCCACACCCACTAACTATGAAGCCAGTGCTGGCAGTCTTCACAATGTGCAGCTAATTCTGGGAAGAATCCATGATTTTCACTCCCTAATCTGACTATGCTCCAAAGTAAGCAAACTGGAGGAAACCTCAATATGCCTTAGGTTCTTTTGTCCATGTGGACAGCTGGATAGAGTCAAATTCTGCCAATCCAGCTGTCCATGTGCTAAGAGCCACATCATCCCCATTATGACCCCCTCCTTGTTAATCACTCCATTCTGATCTCAGAAGAAGTGATGGTGTGCGAGGCAGACTCTCACAGAGAACCTCTGCCTGTATGGATGTGGCAGACTAGTGGAGCTGATTCAGTGTCAACAATATGGCATTGCACCAGATGTGGTCCGGTATATGTGGTCGCCATTGTGGTCACTCCAGGGCCAGCCCAGGACATAATGCTTCAGACTGGCCCTGGATTAAGCAGCCAGTGTAGACGCACCCTCAATAGGCACTTCATGACATTGTCCCCTGAAGACTAGTAAATGGCATACAAGAGTTTCAGAGACTTGCCATGTACTCTAAAAAAAAAAAGAATAGACATAAACAGTCAAGGCACACAAATTGTGTTGGTTATAGCTTCTCACTCTCAAAAAAAGAAAAAGAAAGAAAAATAAAGAAATTAAACCAGCTACTCAGAACTAATGTTCCCAGTCACATGAATCTGAATTTTGTAGTTCAGGATATTTAGGTATGGTGGAACAGATTATGCATCCATGAAGACTTCTGTAGACAAGCATCACCTTTATACTTTGTAATATACTGAAATTCTCACTGGGGTCAGAAAATCTCCCAAATTAAAATGCTTGATGCAACTTTTCAAAAATCTACCTGCAAGTGGGTTAAACCAAGGTTCTTGACTCCTGTGTGCCTTGTTTTAGCTTTTTAAAAAGTGAAGTGTAAGGATATTACACTTTCCTTCTTCCCTCCTTTATCTTTCTATTTCCTCTGACTTTCCTTCCCTAATTTCCCTTAATCACCTCTAAACCTATACCCAGTACAGACCGGTGTTTTGCACTGGCCTGAGGATGAAATTAAGGTTGGATAGGGCTGGGCGTCCACACACACCCAGCCCTACTATTGGCACCCTGGTGCCATCATGGCACGCACTAATACAGACAACGCACACCATGATGACATTGCTCGTGTGTGGTGCACAAATGGCGCCACACATGGGGACCCTCATGGCACTCCTGTAGAGCCGGCAAAAGCATTTCCTTTTTGAGGCTTCTTTTCCCAGCAGGTTGGGGGCATGGCATTTGGTTGCTGTATCTCCAACCCTGCACATCCAGGGGTGGCATAGAGCCGCTCCTTTTGGGCTGTCTGTACAGCCCCTTAGTTGTTTCTCTTCTTCTAATTTACTCACTTACTTACACTTACCCTCTGCAACTTTCTCTAACTTCTAATTAACACCTCTATTATATCAATGACTTCTGCATTGTTAAAATGATAACACTTTCCTGGCTTGAATCTGTAATACTAGAAACAACTGTATTCTAGCTTTGGAAGGCCTTCCTGAAAAAGGCTTAGCTGGTGGTTACAGTTGGCCCTTCTTATACATGGATTTTTTTATACACGGATTTAAGCATACACGGTTTGAAAATGTTCCAAAAAAGTATAAATTTACCTTGATGTTCCATTTTTTATTAGGGACACCATTTTGCTATGTCATTATACTTAATGGGACTACACGGGGGATCTTGGAACCAAACCCCAGCGTATAACAAGGATCCACTGTACTTTCATCTCATTTCACTGCCACTTTTAAAACGTTTTATATATTCTTTACTTTCCCTAAAATGGTTAGGGAGTTAGCTATACTTCAAATTTGTATTGCTGGGTTTGCTGCTGTTGTATTTAACTGCTGAAGATGTGTGTTTGTTTTCACATGTTTGTGTTCTGATGCAGTTCCAAGCCAATCAGGGAACACTGTAGTGCCAAAGATACAAAGTATGCATTGAGTAACAAGCAAGCAAACAAAAACAACTCATTGGCCCTGAAGAAATTATTGGAAATATATGAGACCCTCATTATAATGAAACACTAATGTGCATGTTTAAGTTTTTCCTTTGTTGTACTCTCTTTGCTGATATTGTAACATCATTTCATTTGAATTCATTTGTTGATCTGTTATTCTCTGCACTGTTATTGTATTTCATTTAAAGAGTACTTTTAGCCACCAAAGATATTTCTTCTGGGTAGTTCTTCATCAGCCATCTCCAGAGTTGCTCCACTGACTCACAGCAGTGTGTGTGTGTGCACTTCATTGGTTTCTCTATTGCTTTTTTGTATTAGTATTAGTAGTATAGTGTGGAGGAACAAGAGGAATGATGAACCTGAAGATCCATGGTTTCCTCATTATTTCCCTAGCACATGCTATTCTAACTCCCATGCCAACCTAACATGTGTAGGTTCAGCAACAACCCTACAGTTTTCTATCACCCTACCTGGGAAGCTTCTGCCTGCATATCTCAATCTACACCCATACAGAGAAAGGTTAGAAGTACTCAGAATTCAACCACTCTTCCCATGAGAGCAAAGGATTATTCTCTTAATGGGTTTACTGATTTATTTCAATCTACATTGTCATTCTGTCAATTTTTTTAATTTATAGCAGTTTGCCACGTATGCCAACAATACTAAAGCTTTCTTATATTAAAATAAATACCCCACACTGCACCTCCTTCTAAACCAAAGGTTCTCTCCATTGAACTCTTATGGAGTGACAGCAGATCAAAAGCTACAAAATGTCCTCTGCATCCTGAAAATTACACAGGCAGGATTGATTGGTTGCCATATGGAATCTTGGCAGTCCTAGTCACTGGATATTCCAAGTCAGAAAGGCTGAAAATCTAACCAGGTATATATATTTTCCACAGGCCTAATAAATTTCCCCAAGAAAAATCCTGATTAACCAAGATCTTCTAATTATTGAATGAGGGAGCAATTAGAGCAAATGTCTTTTATTGTACTCCATCAATAAACCTTTGCTGAACAAAGCAGGTGCATATGTGTGAAAACTGATTCACGCATGTATTTATTTTTAATGCATGGATGCATGTATTATATATGCATTCAGTACATTTATATCCCTTCCTTTTTCCACCATGAAACCCAGCTGATCTCCCATCTAAGCAGTCTTACATTTGGATAACTTTGGGCCTGAACAGACAGCTGTATAATAAAGCTGCTTCGGGCCCCTTTGGAAGCATGCTGTTTAAATGATGCATGCGTCCTAAAAGGCCGGAAGCCATGGCAAAGCCATGCTCCGGTCCTAAGGACTGGAGCACAGCTCTGGCGCAGCGTCTGGCCTCTTAAGATGCATGTGTCATTTAAACATACCTCCAATGAGACCCAAAGCAGCTTTATTTTGGTCTGTCTGTTCAGGTCCTTAGTTAGGTAGCAGTATTAAGGCTATGTCCAAGGAGGAGGTAAGAACATGTAAATCATAGCCTAGAAAGATCCAGCCAAATGTAAGCAAAGTTTGACAGCCACTGTTTTCAGTGGTGTGTCTGAGTGCATGCTAATAGTGGCAACTCTAGCTATAGGGAGTCATCCCTAATGCATTCAGTTGAACATTGTTGTTGTTGTTCTATATGTTCACGTCAACTCTAACTCATGGCTATCCTACTCTTGGATTTTCTTGGGATACTCTTGGCCCAGGGTCACCACTACACTACAACTTACTGGCTCTTTTTCAGAAATAAATTCTACCTCTGAATAAATAACAAGAGGATTGGGCTATACATACTTCACTGATATTTAACAGTGGTTCACACCACATGAAATAGAAATGATGCATTGATGTTACTAAGAAAAACAGGCATTGAAGAAGAAACGTGGCCTGTGAAGTTACAGCACAAATTTTGATTGTTCTCATCCATCATTTCCTTTCCATCATTTCATGGACAAAATGAATCTTAGAAAAGGAGGCACCCTGGAGACAATCAGTGTGACTGCTAGAAAAACAAAAGCAAGCACACGTTGTTTTATTTCCTGCAGCCACGCCAAAGGCCTTTCTGTGCTTTTAAAGGAAGGGTTGAGTGGCGAGGGTCAGGTGCAGGGCTGACGTGTGGGATTCACAAAACTGGTGTCCACTGACCTGTTGCTCCTTGACATTTTCCAAGTGACATATTGGGAGCATTCCTGCAGCTGCTACTAATCACCCTTAGAGGCATAGGAGGTCTTTAAAAAACAAAACAAAACAAAACACACCAGTGTCTCTATTTTCAAACCATTGTAAAAGAAGTAAGATCACAGAGCTACATTAATTTGTTTTCAAAGATCAACAACCAGCTTGTTCTCAGAACATCTTGACACGAATTAGAAGTATCTAGTTCCCAACCACTAGTTGTTCCTAAGTATTTTCATATTCTAACAAGTATGGCATATCCATTACAACACAAATTTAACAAGGAGTAATTTTCTTCCTTTGCAGTGTAATGGTGACTTTAAGGGGACTTTCATTGTTACAGGAATATGGTCTCACTAAATTCTGGCTTATGCTTCTGCCTCATGCTCTCTTCTGAATCATGAGATGACGAGAAGAAAGTGTGTTTGTACCACAGGGTTGTAGCATTCTGATGTTTTTACAGTAATGAAAGGGAATAAGTTCAGTCACTTTTGAGAAACAGCAAAGTAAAAAGTTGTTTTTAAAAACAGCCTGTAAGTATGAAGGGTGAGAGCGAACTATAAGTGTAATTAATTAGTTTTTAAAGTAAGCCCTATACCTTGTAGTTTCAGTTGTAACATATGGACAGATATCATGCTAAGCATTCTTTTTACTGTGTACAAGCCAGGTTTCTATTTCCTGTGTACTGTCTACAATCCTAGCATATTGTGTACTTGCAGCATGCTGGTGCATATTGTCCTATGCTTTCAACAGGAGTGGCTTAACAGATCAGGGAACACTGGTCTGTGGTTTGCTTGTCGTGACTTACCAGCAAAGCAGGAGCTGGCTCTCTGGTCTGGCTCTCTGACAACAAGCCAGATAAATAATCATGGTTTAGTTTTCTGACTTGTCAGAAACCAGACAAACCAACAAACGGGCTCCTCCTGGATTGAAATGACGAACAAACCACTGACAGAAAGTTTTGCTGCTACTTCTGCAAATGGAAGCAATTAGCCACTATGGACTAGTAAATTAGCTTGTCGTTGCCAAGCTTCAATTCCCACTTGCTATGACATCCAAATGTGTAACACGTTCCCTCACACATTCCTCTCTTAGTTCTGGGCATTAAAAGAGAACTACATCAGTCCACCAAGAATAAGATTGTCAGTGACTCATCGAATTGAGATGAACAGGTTCTGTGTCCTCTATTTACAGTGGCAGTGAAAAACAGAAAATGTTGGATCATCCTCACTGTACAGTGAGTGGCCTGCTAAGTATCCGAGGCCAATTTTTGAATGGGAACAAGTTGGAAAGCAGGCACTGGTCTACAGCTTGCCAGTATCACCACAAACCCAATTCTTCTGCCATACGAGAGCCCTTTCCTTACTGCTGTTCAAAGTGGCAGAGGGAGGATCAACATTTGGACATTTCCCTTTCCACCCAGATCATCCTTTTCAAGATTCTGGCCATTTTTATTTCCTGTCTATATGGCAGTTCAAGAGCAGATTATTTTTTTTTTAAAGTTGCTATTTTAAAAAATAAGGAATTGGTTTCCTTTATTACCACATTTCAAAGAGTATCTAACAGAGATGTAGACTTGTGTCAATTGGAGAGACTCAAGTAGATTCAATGACTTCACTTGGCAAAAATGACACACTGATGTCACTTGATTTGAGACTTGAATATTTTAGTGACTGACTAGCTGATGCCATTCACTTTGAGCAGAAGGCAAGACCCTCTTCCAAAGTGTGGGGTACATTTCTCAGAAAGGAACAGCAAGTGCATTAGGCAACAAGTTTGAGGGCAGAAGGATCTTTCTAAAGCTTTTGAAAACTTGTAGAAGACTCCTCTGATTTGCAGTGGGGACAGGTTGCCAAGCATACCTCCAGCCCTGCATCAAGCCCATTGCCTCACTCCTTGCCCCCCATCCTGAGAAATGCACCCTATCTCCTTTTTGGGGGGTTAAAAGTTGACTTAATGTGGAACTGGCATCCGCACTCAAATCAGGGATTTGATGTTGTGAAGGCAGGTTTCCATGAGGGCAGGGTGAAAACAAGTTGCTACGAGGGCAGGGTTAGACCAACTTATTTGGCCGGTGTAGACTAAAACTGCTCCACACCATGTCACTCCCTACTTGTTAATCTGACCGCACGCTGCCAAATTGTTTTCCTGTGAGGCCTGGACCAGCCTGCATAAGAAAGCTACTGTAAGGCTGCTGTATTTCTATGGAGACTGAACTTGCATCTGAAACAGATGTAGGGGCTTCTTGTCCTCCCCCTCCTCCCCCATGGCAAAGTGGCTTTCCAAAGATCCGTTTCTAATTTAAATGGTTAAGAGAATCTCATTTTAACCACTGTAACATGCAATATTTCATTGTTTGGCTTCGATCCAACAGCTGGGGGTGGGTATTCAGGGGAAAAACTAGACCGAATTAATATATTCTAGCACAAGACTATCAGATGGGTCCAGTGTGTATATTATTATGCTCATTAGACACACTAAATTCAATTCTCTCTTATCTTTATTTAAATACCGCACAACTTAATTCTGAATCAACCTCGTAATTGGTGGGATAAAAGCAGTAATTAAAAAGAAGCAAGATTGAGTGATCAAATTTTGACCATAGCCAATCCCAACAGCTGCAGGAGATCACCCGCACAGTGGGGTTCCCAGATGTGCTCCATCCTACAGATGCAAGCTTATTAACATTTACATGCCAGACCAGGGTTTTTGAAAACTAGTTTTCTGAGATTATCACAGTGGCTCACTTGCTGGATCATGCTTTTTAACATTAGGGCTGTTACTTTTGAATGTTACAGTTTCCAGAATCCCCCAATCTGGAATTCTAGAAATTGTAGCCCAGAAGTCTCTTTTTTCAAACTCTGCTTGAATCTCAAATATAGGCAGGGTGCTCTCTACTTGCTGGCTTTCTGATTCACCGGATGCATCTTTTCTATAATCGAGTTGGCTATGTTCAGTCAAAGCTTCTTTCTGAGGGGAGGTCATCACTCATTTTAATTTTACTCAACCTGTCTTGGAATTCTGCAGATGTTCATATGCATTTAAACTATCAGTCCTCCTCCCGGGAAGTTAACTACCAGTCAATAGAAATTGATTCTTTCCACCCCTTATAGTGGATAAGAGTCTTATAACTCAGCACTCAAAAGATAAATGTCCACTTCATTTTATTTAACAGATTGAGGACACTGAACATTCAGTGCCTGAACATGTGGCGTGAAGGCAACAACTTCACGTGCGTATCTTTTGAGACATTTGGATGCCTTTATTTGAAGTTTATCTATAGTTTTTCCCTCTGCACTATTGCCCTTCTATTCTTATTGTGTGTGTGCCTTTTGTTCTTTAGCTTTACCTTTGTTTTTCTTTCATTATATGACTTTTATGCAATAAAATAAATGAAAAAATGATGTGTGTGTGTGTCTGTGTGTGTGAGAGAGATTATTTTGGCTGCGTAAATGTTAGCCAATCGCATGAGAAATCTAGAGCAGTCACTATAAATAAGCCACAACTGAACAGCAATTAAGCAGGGGTCGCAAGGTGAAGCTACAATCATTGAGCACCCTTACCTCATCCCAAATTATTCCAAGCATTAGAGCAACCAGACAGGGATGAAGAGTCCAACTTTCCCTGAATAAATTTTCACGCCCACCAAGAAGCGAGCCATGTGCCTGCTATTTGCATTCCAAAATTTCATTATAAGACCAATGTGTTCCCCAAAAACATGTGATCACCAGCTGGTGCAGGCTCCAACTTTTCTTTTAACAAGTGGAATAAACATAATTCAATTCAACTCCAGCCATGCTTAATGGTAAGAGAAAGTAAAGTGATTTTCCCTCCTCTTCTGAACTGACTAGCAACATCAAAAATTTGGTGTGGGGATGGTGGTCATGGTAGACATGTATTTGTTCAAGTTAGAAAAGTGCTTTTATATATAAACAGCCAAAACATGTAATTCAGTTTTATCACTTCTTTTGTCCTGTTTTTATTTGCTGGAGTATTAACACTTGAGAATTTTAAACAGGATGAACATTTTCGAAGAGGAAAAAAAATCTAAGGCCTGTTACAGACTGCCAAAATAAAGCTGCTTTGGGTCTCTTTGGAGGTATGCTATTTAAATGATGCATGGGTCCTAAGAGTCCAGAGGTCGCGCCAAAGCCACACTCCATTCCTAAGCACTGGAGGGCAACTTTGGTGCAGCTTCCGGATTCTTAGGGTGCATGCATCATTTTAACAGCATACCTCCAAAGTGACACGAAGCAGCTTTATTTTGGCAGTCTGTATGGGCCCTAAGCCTTCAAGAAACAGCTCAAAATTCCCTTTGGACAATACTTCAGGAAGCAAATACTGCAGGAACCTTCATGGTGCAGTGGTTAAATGTTAGTACTGCAGCCAGTATTGCAGCCACAAGGCTGTGAGTTCGATCCCAGGGCTCCAGGGATGACTCAGCCTGGCATCCTTTCATAGGTTGCTAAAATGAATACCCAGATGGTTGGGGGCAATTAGCTTACACATTGTAAACCTGCTTAGAGACTACTTAGTTCACTATTAAGTGGTATAGAAATGTTAATGCTAAATGCTAAACTCTTAAGAAGTTTAGTCTAGCATTTAAATTCTAACCTCTTAAGAAAGTAAATTCATATTTGAAACATTTCTTGTCTGGTGTCTTAAATCTATCAGATGGTACACAATCAGATAGTAGTGCTCAGTAGTATTTGCTAAAAACAAAGGATGGTACTGAGAAAACAGGGGAAGCAATTATGCTCTTTCTGCTCCATGGTTTAAATTAACAGTTTTCAATAAATAAGTGAATGAGAAATAATGTAGTTAAATGTTGAAACCATGTCCTCCCACATTTCACAGGTGAAAACAAGAATATGTGTGACCAAGCAACATGGTTAAGATGGCATGTGTTATCAATGAGGAAGAACGCACAAGCTACAAGAGGGTACAGCACAGTTTGCTTTTGCACAGGCCTTCTGAAAAGGGAAAGATTCTTCTGCTTCCCTTCCTCTTCGCCTGCTGAATTACTCTGAACACCATTTGCAATAACTGAAGTAAGCGAGGACGGAGGGGGGGGGGGGGATGGGAGGAAGCAAAAGAAACTGAGGCGTGTTACAGATGCGCCGAAGGGGCGTACTAGGGTTAGAAAGGGGCATGTTAGGGTTGAGAAGGGGCATCCCTTCCGGACGCCCCTCAAACCTAATACAGACCGAGTCTGTACAAAATGGCAGCGTCCGTCCACATGGGGGGGGTGCCAGTTTGATGTCGCGGATGCATAGTGTCTGGACGTTGCACCACTTCTGGGGACCAGAAAGAAGCACCATTTCAGTGCTTCTTTCTTGCTGCGCCCAGGAGCCGTACGGTTTGGCCGATGCAGTTCCCGGACATAGCAACCAGCAGCGGTGGCAGAGCGCCCTTCTCAGATATTTTTAAAGCAGCTGAAAAAATGGGACAGATTATTAATCAGGGTTGTCCCTGCCAAATCAGGATAACGGGAGGATATGAGAACCTCTAGACAATCTTGTCAAGGGAAAACCTTTACTAGTTAACAAACAGAATAAAGGCACTTTACTCTGTGATCTCAGTCTTGATTCCAAAATTCTGCACACACAGAAGGATCTTTTCCCCCCGCAAGGGTTCTGACACATACTCTCAATTTGCTTGCAGCTTGTCATTCAAACACACACAGACACACAAATAAAATATTTTCCTGTTTAGAAATTAGGACAGACAGGGCCAGTTGCCAGATCAAGATGAAATAATGTGTTTATTCCTTCTCACTTACTTAAGGAGATGGGATAAAGAACATTTAGTCTAGTTTACTTGCTTCTATTCAGAAGATGGTTTCAGAGCAGCTGAGCTGGAGATTTGTAAACAGCTCTTTCCTCTTGCCCAGAGCTAAGCCCACCAAAACAGGATAATCTGTACCATCATCTCTCTCTTGGAAATGATCCATGAAGGAGATGCCAGACCCTGAGATCTGGCAACCCTAGTGTGGAGTTTCTACTTTTTAAAAACGGATTTAGAGAAAGAGAATTATAAACCTGAATGACCACAGCAGATCAAATCCCATCTATGCTATGTTCTTTGGCATGGATCCACACACATGCACAAATGCCTGGCACAGGTTCTGAAAGAGTAGACTCATAAGACATAGATCATGTCTTTGTACTTTCTCACCCAATGGCATCACCCATATGGAGGGTGAATACCCACTAAATGGATAAATAATGGGATCTCTGCAAAGCCCCAAGGAGAAGGCCCCGAGGAAACCCTTGGGCAGATAGGAATAAGTATTAGCATCTGATGGCAATCCCATGAATTCTTGCATCCCACCAGACACCAAACCTAACTTTGAAATGAATATTATGTTGGGACTGTCTCCAATGGTATCAAGGCTGAAATAATCAACAAAAGCCATGGCATTATTTGAACATGCATGTGTACCGAAAACAAGGATACAGAAACAGCCTGTCCAAGAAGAAAGTGAGATGTTTGAAAGACAAAATAGGTAGCTAATCAGAAATTGAACAGTAGAACCATTTTAAGCAGAATAATAGTGAGCAGGGAACTTATTTCAACCTCATGGGGCTGCTCTGCTTTTAAAAAAATGATTTTTAAAGAAAATTACATGCATATGCATACAATGTATATATTATGCTATCTAGCTTGTTTATAAGGCAATACTATCTTTTTTTGGATGGGTCCTTCAGATTAGAGTTCTTCTGCATAGGTTAAAGACTTCAGTTTACCAGGTTATCAACACCAGCAATCAAGCAGTCACTATGTGATATCTCACTAAGATTTCATGTTTGATTGGTTCCGTGGATCTCTAAAGCAGGCAAGCTTATCTGACCTCGCACTCTAGTTAACTGACTAAATACATATGTGCTTTCGTAAAGTAGTAAAAGGACTGGGCTAAATCCAACATTAGCCCTGGCTAGAGTAGACCCAGAAGGGTAATTTACCTTTAAAACCCTATGATGAGGAAATCCAAAATGAAACAAGAAGACAAGAAGCTAGAAGGCAAGACTTCAAAGCTCAGAAGGCACTCAAACCGCTACTGTGGAAGAACCAAGGACAATTCTGAATAGTACTATTATTCAGCTGCTGCTGTTGCTGCTGTGCTCAGATGTGGAAGCCAAGCCCACAGCTGCACAACACATATAAGAGAAACGTGGAAGTATAAATCAGGGGAGGCAAGAAACTGCACAAAACTTATATAAGCGTAGCAATACTAGGTGGGAGTGAGCTAAAGTGGATGGGAATGGGACATTTTCCATCAGATATATCACAGTGATTTTACTTTGCAAATGACAATCTGAGAAGAAATGAGGTGGCATTAATAGTGAGGTGAGATGTAGCAAAGGCAGTCAGGAGATAGAAGGCAAAGTACAACTGAATAACTTCACTAAGATTTCATGGAAAACTTTGCAGTACCGTAGAACCATAAACGAAGTCTGTGTTCCAACTACAGAGGCACAAAGGGAAGAAAATAAAAGATTCTGTGCTGGAATACAGGAGGAAATTAATCACATAACAGAACAGGATATATTGATAATTACAGACAATTGGAATGCACAAACAGAGAATTGTTGGAGAATTTAGCCTAGAATAAAGGAATGAAACAGAAGACTAATTCACTAGGTTTTGTGAAGCAAACAGTATGTTCATTGCAAATACATTCTTCAGACAACCAAACAACTGCAAATGTGGAGATAACTGGATAGCCAATACAGAAATCAGATGTCTAAACTGGAGTTAGAAAAGGAAAAGACACTAGAGCCTGCACTCCAGTGCTTAGGAATGGAGTGTGGCTTTGGCGCGACCTCCGGACTCTTAGGACCCATGTGTCATTTAAACAGCACACCTCCAAAGAGACCCGAAGCAGCTTTATTTTGGCAGTCTGTAACAGGCCCATGAATCACTGCAAAAGTACACCAAGACAATTTAGGAAGAAAATCAAGGTGTGCTTTACAGATTATAAAAAATCTATAGATCATAAAAATGTGGATTATTCTGAAAGAAAAACCTATACTCAGGACATGAGGCCATTGTGGGGACAGAATCTGAAGAAGCAGAATGGGGGTCATATGAGACTGCATTTTATCATCCTGTTGGTGTAAATTTTTCATATTATATGGAAAGCAGGACTAGATTTGAGGGAAGAAGATATAAAAAATGGGGAGAAATTGTTAAACCAACAATTTAAGATACGCAGATGACACCACATTATTGGCTGAAAATAGCAGTGATTCAAGTTAAGGAACAAAGCCCAAAAGCAGAGTTAAAATGAATATCAAGGAAACAAAAATAACAACCACAGATTATTTACATAATTTGAAAGTGGATCATGAAGATGTTGAAAGAAAGGTCTCCCAATCAATTGTAAGAGCAAAAGCTACCAGTCAACTGAAATATTGATGCCAAAAGTATGAATATTAAATTAGAACAAATTACTACAGTTCTGCTGTTCAGTTTCCAATTTGCTTGGGAGTCCCAGTGTACAAATAAGAGGCATGAACTGTGAATCGCAGCTGTTATGTTTCATTTGATATAGTGAAATACGTAGCTTTACTCAAGTGACCTCTTAACCCCCCTATTCTCTGCCCAAGCAATACAGATGCAAGTTACAATGGTTTTTCCAAACTACTTGGAATCCATCCTGTCCTTGTGCTGTACTTCAATTCCTAATACACACTTAACCTTCACTTGACCCTGTTAATACCACTAGGTATAGCTGCATTTAGCAACAGAAGGGCAAACAACATTTATCTGTCAAAAACGAAACCAAACATGTCAGGGGAATGAGAAATGCGTACGTTTTACATGGCAAACAACAAATTAGGTATCCTTATGTAGAAAACATCTATAGTCAGTGTACAAAGGCAGGATGACATTGGAGATTCCATTACTAGTCTCTAGAGCCTTGCTAAAAACATTTGTCTGGCAAATGAATCAGGCTGAGAGGGTTTCCCCCCTTTTGTTTAAGTCATATGCTGTTCTAAAAAGTAAGTAGTGTTCTTACTGCTGCATCTCTGCACCATGCTAGCCATGAGTGTTTTTAATTTGGCACTGACATACGGACAAACTGAACATGGTTTATCTCCAGGCATTAATACCCCCTGTGGAATGACTTTTGGGAGATGTGCTCCTTCTATACATGTTCATTTGAAGTTCTGAACAAAGCTTCTATATGTATAGTTGAGCACCCGTGTTTTGCCCTACCATTTTAATCGACTGCAAGGAGGAATTTTCAATGAACCACTGATTGTTGTGACACCAAAACCAGAAACTGCAGTTAGTGTTAACTAACAGTTATCCAAACTAATAAGGGTAATAAACTATGGTTTAAAGTTGGTCTGTTTGGAGAAACAAGTTAAAAGTAACACCAGTTTGTCCCCATTTAACAAATAGCAGTTTGCTGAAAATAGACATAAATGCTTTTAATCACTTCCTTGTGGCTATACAAATTGGAGGAAAAATTGGAGCTAAACTGGAGGAAGGAACATCAACAATCTAAGATATGCAGATAACATCATATCACTAGCACAAAATAGCAATGTCCTGAAACAGTTACTGAAAGTGCTAGTTGTTTGTTGTGTGCCTTCAAGTCATTTCCAACTTATGGCGACCTAAGGGAAACCTATCATGCAGTTTCCTTGGCAAGGTATGTTCAGAGGAGTTTACCATTGCTTTCTCCTGAGGCTGAGAGCATGTGTGACTTGCCAAAGGTCACCCAGTGGGCTTCATGACCACGCTGGGAATCAAACCCTGGTCTCTAGAGTCATATCCAGCACTCAAACCACTAGGCCATGGCAGGTTTAATTCTGAAGTTTAAGGAAACAAAAATAATGACCATGGGTGATTTATGTACCAACATGTAGACAATAAAGGCCTGTTATAGACTGCCAAAATAAAGCTGCTTCTGGTCTCTTGGGAGGTATGCTATTTAAATGATGCATGCACCCTAAGAATCCGGAAGCTGCACCAAAGCTGCACTCCAGTGCTTAGGAATGGAGTGTGGCTTTGGCGCAACCTCTGGACTCTTAGGACCCATGCATCATTTAAACAGCATACCTCCAAAGAGACCCGAAGCAGCTTTATTTTGGCAGTCTGTAACAGGCCAAAGAAACTGAAATAATGTTCCCAAAGCTAGATGTTCATACCTTGGCTCACTCATTACTCAAAATGGAGATTACAGTCAAGAAATAAGAAGTAGACTAGGACTTGGAACAGTAGCTATGGTAGAACTAGACATTTTGAAGTGCAAGGATATTTCACTGAAATATCACTGATATTTTCCATCACTATATATGCATGGGAAAGTTGGGTGGTGAAGACAGCTGATAGGAAGAAAATCAACTCATCCGAGGTGTGGTGCTACAGAAGAGTTCTATGGATACCATAGATTGCTTAAAAGACAAATAAATCGATCCTAGAGCAAATCAAACCTAAACTTCCTAGAAGCCAAAATGACTAAACTGAGTCTGTCGTACTTGACTCACTAGGGCCCCATTCCCACTGGCAGGTTTGCTCCTGAAGGAACTGGGAAGATTCGGGGAGGGCTCCCGAATCTCCCCATTAGTAAATGCCCACTACAGGAAGAGGGGCATTTTAACCCGAATGTCTTCTTCAGAAATCGGGGTTTACCATGAAGGTGCCTGTTGTCAATCAAGTGATTATCATAGGTGACATTTCCAACTCATTGGGGCATCAGAAGTGTGCTTTCCCCCCTCCTTTTTTTTAAAGAGCCAGGCACAAAATGCACCAAAATGCGCACCTTTTGTCAAATTTAAAAACCTCTTTGTGTGTGTGTGTGTGTGTGTGTGTGTGTGTTGTGGGCATTTTCAACCCCAAAATTCAAGCTAATGCATCCTGTATCCCCAGCTCCTTGTCACCCCAGAATGCCTCTTACACATGTAATAATAATAATAATAATAATAATAATAATAATAATAATAAATTCCTCACCTCAGAAATGTCAGAAAAGGATGTGATTGCCATGCATTTTTTTATTATTATTTTTTTTTGCTCCTAAAAGCAATTCAGGGCTACCCCTGAATTTAGAGACAGTAGCAAAAGCATGTATCATTTTGCCAATTAGCCAAACTGACAAGAACAACAAATGTAACACTCGAATTGTAGCATTCCATTCGCAAGTCTTGCCCATTGTAACATTTCCCCTTTGCTGGGAGCCAGCAAATGAAAGGGAAAGTGAACCAGCAGCAGCTACCCACCTTCTACCCATCTTTGTATCTGCCCCAAGCAAAAAAAAAGCATGCGCATATTTGGTCAAAAATAATTTAAAAAAATAAAAAAGGGGGAGAAGGTGCCTGATGGGAGCTCCATTCGTGCCCTGCCTTTGACCTGACCTGAACTGACCCCTTTCCTCCTGCTACATTCTCTTCAGAGGAGCTTTGCCATTGCTTTCCACTGAGGCTGAGAGAGAGTGACCTGCCAGTTCCAACTGACCCATGGAATCAATTGGGAACAAAAGGGAAATGCAGCGCAGTCATTCTGACTGTAGCATCCGCATATAACACTAATAATAATAATAATAATAATAATAATAATAATCCACGAGCAAGAGGAAATGAAATTAGCACAAGCAAGCACCCAAAAAATCATGCGCATAAATAGTAAAAAATAAAAGAGGCTGATTCTGCAGCCTGATTTCCCTACATCCCCCGGCTTAGCCCCACAGCCCAATTTCCCTTGGCAATCCTCCTCCTCCTCCTTCCTTCCGACCCTCCCCTCCTCTGAGCTGCCCTGGCTCCTTCATCTTCCTCTTCCTGCTCCATTATAGAATGCCCTCCATGGCTCCCTTCTTCTCACGGCTCCTTCCTCCTCCTCCTCCTCCTCCTCCTCCTCCTCCTCCTCCATCATCACTTTCTCCACTCCCCCCACCCTCCCTCTGACAGCCC
The DNA here is from genome assembly GCF_019175285.1 of Sceloporus undulatus. NCBI lineage: Eukaryota > Metazoa > Chordata > Lepidosauria > Squamata > Phrynosomatidae > Sceloporus > Sceloporus undulatus. Next base: position 232,756,975 of record NC_056523.1, read on the forward strand.
TTTGCAGCCCTCGTCACCCTGATTTCCCCTTTTGCCTCCTGTCACCCTTTGCCTCCAGATTCCCCATTTTCCTTCAGCTCTTTCCTCCTCCTCCCCCCCTCCCCTCCGATGAGGGGAGGTAATGCTCTGACCTCTGCCCGCCTTCTGACCTTAATCCCTCCCTGAATTTGCCCCGATCAAGGGCAAGTTCATATTTCGCGGAACCCGGGTCTTTTGAGAAAAGATGGGTTTTAGCCCAAATCTTGTTAGCCCGCGCTAAGGGGCATTTCCTTGTGCAAGCCTCGACATGGATTGTAACAGAATCGGGCCCAATATGAACTTCACGTGGAATAATCGATTTCAAAACGGGGTTAAAAGGTAGTATGAATGGCCCCTAGAATGGACTATAACTGTAAGAAAGGTAGACAGCAGCAGAAAAACAGGGCTATCAAGGAAAAGGAGTCTTGGAGATGTCTTATTCATAATATCACCATAAGTCAAAGTCAGCTTGAAAGCAAATGACAAACACAGGGAGATGCCTTGTTCTAAACCCACATTCTTCAAGAATGTGGGTTTAGCACAAACCTCTAAACTTTATTCTCCAAATTTCTATCTCTTCTGTTGCAAGGTACCAATTTACCAAGCAGAGTCCAGCTTCCTTCCTCTTTGGGCTACTGAGGCAGCTAACCAATGGAGAGAACTGCTCATCTGAGCTTTGCTCTACTACAGCACAATCTCAGCATGACATGGTAGCAGGAGAGAGACTATCCAACTACCAGGAAGCAGGGATCTTGGATCTGTTGTAATGCTGAGTCTGGTCTGTCTCCTCAGTTTGAGCAGCTTGTCTCTCACCATTCCCTCATTCTCCCAGTTTGCTCAGTTTCTCAATCGCCTGCCTCCTTAGAGGCCATCAGCATCCAACAGACTCTGGCAACTCCAAGTCCCAACTCTTGGCCTGAAGGGGAAGACTATTGGGAGGTAGTCCAGCTGGTCCAATTTCACCGATCACAGTGTCACAACAGTTGAATCCTTCTTTGACAAGCAGCTATTAAGAAACTCAAGAACTCCTTTTTTTAATGCCAGAAATTGGCAGCTCCAACCAAGCCTCACCTGCCAGCTCCCAACATACATCCTGCTCTATATTTCCTGACAAGCAGTTTGAAGATCATCCATTTACAGTCTCGTAACCCTTTCAAAGTTCAGGGTTAATCTGACAGGAACATAGAACAAAATGACTGACATCATGAAGGGGCATTTGGTTGACTCGTCAGTTCATATTTCCAGTATTCATATCCCTGAGGTAATAGTGTACTGATGAGTAAATTGGCTGTGACAAAAATGCATGTCGCACGTCTCTACAGCGTGTGTGTGGGTGTGTGTATGTGTATGTATACTCTGAGATAGTATCAGCATACCAATGCAAATAGTGGTAAGCTGCTGTTCTGCAAAATACATTAGTGGTCTCTTTCCAGTTCTAGTTGGCATATGCCCATTTTTGCACACGAGAAGAATTACCTCACCTGGCAACCATTTGCTGGCTGCCCCTGAAGCACAAATGCCATGGTATTATCCAGGATAGACTCCTGCTAATAGTTGGCAATGAGAAAAGTTCAACCTTCCATATATACGCGCGCGCACACGTGTGCACACACTCTTATATACACACACACATATATATAATCAGAGTACATCAAGTTATTAAAATCACCAAATATACTACTACAATTAAAAATCTCCCACATATGCTCATGGACACATATATGTGGGGGTCAATGCAATCTTTTCTTTTTCTTTTTCTCCTTTTGAAATGTAGCACCAGATATACTGGTCTAAACACAACTGTGTCATTATGGATCTGAAAGTACTGTTGTAAAAGAAATTACATATTTTGGAGTCATGCAAGGATTGCATCCAAAGCCTCAATGTGCCAGCAATTTTTGCATGTCTGCATCTGCACAGTGGAAATGACCACTTGCAAAATGGCATGATTCAGTGTATCTATCCTGGCTGGGATTTTCATTCCACCTACTTTAAATTGGATGCAGCCCATTGCCTAGTTTCCTATGAAGCTAAGGGAGATAGGAATCAATTTGATAGCACAGACAAGGAATTTAGCTAGACTTCAGGAAATATTGGAGAATGTGCAAAAGTTAGTGCCCTTGCTCCCTTCTTTCTTTAGTCCTCTGCATTGCCCAAACTTGCTTCAAAAGGTTTCCCTAACCTTCTGGAGTGGATTTTGAAGGTACGCAGAGATGTTGGTGGTGGGGATGAATCACCTCTTTCTGTTTTGCTGTTGGAAAAAGTGTCTTTCTAAAGATCCATTTCTAATTTAAAAGGTTAACAAGATCTCATTTTAATCACTGTAACATGGAATAATTGTTTGGCTTTGGTCCAACAGCTGGGAAGGAAACTAGACTGAATTAATATATATTAGATGGGTCCAGTGTGTGTATTATGCTCATTAAATGCACTAAATTCCATTTTCTCTTAATTTAAATGCAGCACAGTCTACCTTGACTTCAGGAAACACTGGAGAATGTGTAAATGTTAGTGTGACAGGACTATTCTTCCCTTCTTCCTTTAGTCCTCTACACTACTGAAAACTTGCTCTAAAAGTTTATCAGAAGGTGCATATGGGGTTGTGCTGGTGGTGGTGGTAAGGAATAAATCAGTATTATTATTATCAGTTCCTCTGATGGGCGCAATTCCACAAGAAGAACAACCTTACTGAATCCCGCTCAATATCAGTTAGATATCATATGTGACACCCAAGCTTCTTTCCTTTCCTTAGGGATCCTAAATATACAACATGACATAGAAGCTGTCATACCTGTATGTATGATAGGTATGTATGATCAAATTCATATAATAAATCCACAATGACTTCCTCAGAACAGGAACTTCAGATATTCACAATTGCAAATGTTTATGCACATTGAGAAACCCTTGCTTTATGCAGACAAACACCTGTTCTTGAAACTTTGGGAAGAACAACACAAAAGCAGCCACTAAAGATAAGAATCTAACTTGCCTAGAGAGAAAAAAATCTTTCATGTATTTTGAAATTTTAAAAGTCTTTTAGAACACTGATCCACACATTGCAGGAGTTCATAATCTGTAGAAATAATTACTCATAGCAATGATTGCATCTTCATCTCCTGTCTGTAAATTACAAAGATTCACCCTCTGGGAAGTTGCTTAGGATATGGTACATGTTTGTTGCATACCCACAAATATGTTACTGATTTTCAAAACAGCTGAGAATATGATTAAGCATTTTTTAAAAATCTTTCTATCTTTATTATCTTTATGTGGTTTCTCGGTTTTCCAAGAAATCAAGGCAGGGCGTGCAGTTATGACAAGCTAAGAGCAAGTATCTGGAATCCATGCTAACTTGCTCATCTGGCTTAGCTTCCTGATGACCAATACCTCTTTTCCATTTGAGGGATACAGCTATGATTGGATTTTAGTTCCATCACCGCAATTCCCAGCAACTGTTGGAGTAGTCAAGAAACTGTGATTCACCATGTCCTGTAATCTCCGCTTCTTCAGAACTGTGACACAGTGGCTGCAAAGCAGCTATAACATTCTCCCTAGTCTTGCTCCAAACAACGGACATCCTTTTAAAATAAATATGTAGGTCAAAGTTTTAGAATGTCTGTTCCAATTCTGACAGGCCCTCACATTTCTCCAGAATAAATGCTAGGAAACTAAAAACTTTGTGCTCATCACAATTGTTCAACCTAACAAGGACCCTTCTTCATACTACCTTCTCCAACTCTGCAAATGGCAATATAAACCTGTTACAGACTGCCAAAATAAAGCTGCTTCGGGTCTCTTTGGAGGTATGCTGTTTAAATGATGCATGCACCCTAAGAATCTGGAAGCTGCACCAAAGCTGTGCTCCAGTGCTTAGGAATGGAGTGTGGCTTTGGTGCGACCTCCGGACTCTTAGGACCCATGCATCATTTAAATAGCATACCTCCAAAGAGACCCTAAGCAGCTTTATTTTGGCAGTCTGTAACAGGCCATAGTTTTCATTCTGTTATTCTCATATGCCTGGCATGAAAGAGACCATCACTTTTAAGATGAACATGTAAAACTCCATTCTCAAGTGGTTTCCTATTAGATTTTGATCCCACCACCAAGTTTTTCTTTATGTAAATGTGTGGAAGCAGTTTCACCACTGACTGAATTTAGCAGTCTACGTCTGTGAAAGTGTTCACTCTCTTGGCACCTAATCCAAGGCTGCATCTGCATCTGTACTGCAGAAATAATGCATTTTGACATTGCTTTAACTACCACAGCTCAGTGTTATGGAATTCTGGGATTTGTAATTTGTGAGATATTTAGCCGACCCTGTCAGAGAGCTCTGGTGCCACAAATTAAAAATCCCATGATTCCATAATGTGAGGCACAGCAGTTAAAGCAATGTTATACTGCATTATATCTGCAGTGCAGATGCAACCCAAAACACCTTATTGTCAAGATCACAATAACATCCCATGATTCTGTTCCTGGAGAAACAGCGAACCAAATGGGAGATCACAAAGTCCTTTGAAAATAATAACTGCTATGCAGGGATGACACAAGCAACCGCCTGTTTTATTTGCCATAGCATGTTAGCACAATGTCTTCTAAATTCAACCAGACTTTATCTTACCACAGTTTGGTCACACATAATATTCAGATCAAGGAGGCTCTGAACAGAAATAGCAAGGAGAAGTTTTCACGTTCAAGCAAGTTATGGTGCCCAGTAGCCTATTCACTTCTGTTTTATTCATCCCAAACAAGTGCACGTGTTTTGCATACCTCGTCCAACTCAAAAAAAAAGTATAGGTTAATTTCCACCTTAACCATACATTCCCATTCATTCTAGGTGTTTTCGTGTGGGAAGAAATTGCTCAGAACCAGGTTGAAAGGAATAATGTTTTTGTAATCTAAGTTCCTAATGGGTTGAACAGCTGTACTACAGCTGAAAAATCTATGGGGCACCTTTTGCATAAAGGAGAGATAGGAATGTACATTGAGAATATTAGGAAAAATATACCCACCCACACACTTTTAAGCTACCCTAAAATTGCAATGCTGTATATGCCTTGTCAGATGCTATGTCCTAGAGAACAATGGGACTTACTGTCAAGCATATGAGGATGTGATTGCATGCTTAGTGTTCTAAGCTCATTTATCCAGAAACGTTTGCATCCTAAGGTACAGGGAAGGGGGCAGAGATATCTTTGCTGATGAGAACTAGCCATTGGACTTTATTGTGGTCCTGCTACAATCACGCTAGTTTAAAAATGGAAGCATATTAGTATGGTATCATTTCACGCCACACTTTTCCCTGTGATAGCACTTTGGCAATCCATGGTCACACGATCTTTTTTCCACACTACTAAATGCCACCTTCTGGAAGGAAGGGTGAGAATGAGTGGTTGCAGGTGCCAATTGCCTCCCAAAGCCAGATGCTGTGTGAAAGTTTACACAGCAGCCAGCTTTTGGAGGCGGCTGGCAACCAAAATCCTTTCTCTTCCCTCCCTTCTCCTGAAGCATGGGGCTGCTGTTTGCTGGCTTTGGAAAGTTGTTGGGGGCTGCAATTGCTGAAAGGGGAGGGGGACAGGAACATAATCATGACCACTTACACTACATGACTGCCTGAAAATCAAAACTGCAGCAGAAGGGACCTACCGCATGAAAGCAATAATGGAATAGCAGTGAAACTGAGAGCCCATTGATGTGTTTTGCGTGTCAATGAAAAGGTGCACTACAGTAATTAATGGAATGCAAGGCAGCAGCAAGACAGTCATGACATCATGCGATAAGTACCAGCCAAAGACACTTTTATCCTGTAACAATTCTGATTTTGGTGTTACTCTTTATTCTTTCAACTTAATGCATTAGTCATTACTTATTGCAGGGATGTAGCAAAGGGGGGGGGCAGTGGGGTCCGGACTCCCCCTTCTGTTAGATACAATGAACGGCATGCGCCGCTGTGCCAGTGTGCCCAAGCCCCATTATAATGGTGCCACTTAGTCTGGAACCCCTCCCCCCCTTCCCAAAATCCTGGCTACGTTCCTGCTTATTGTGTGTTATCATATGAGTAACACACTACTCACGCATTACTAAACTTGATGTTAGGGTTATTAGGAAAGTGACTGAAATTAAAATTGCCAGTATTGTAATGGTCTTATATAAAACTGTGGTGCTACCACCTGTGGAATACTGTGTATACATCTGATCACTGAACCTCAAAAACAACATTGTAGAGCTGGAAACACTTCAGAAAAGTGCAGCCAAAATGATCAAGGACTGGAAGCAATTTCTTAGGAGGAAAAGTTACAATGTTTAGGCTGTCTGCTTAAGAAAAAAAGGTGACAAAAGAAGGACATAACAGATATGCATAAACTGATCCATGTGTAGAGAATGTGGATGCTCTCCTCATACAAGAACCTCAGTTCTTCCAAAGAAATGAACCGGTGGGACATTTAAAGAATAAAACACCTTCATACAGTACACAATTAAACTAGGGAATTTATTAGCACATGATCAAGGGGTTTATCATAGAAGGGTAGCTGACTTGAATCCTATTTTGGGAGAAGGGTGGGATATAAATCCATTAAACAAACAAAAACAAACAGTAAAGCACAATTACAGTAGGATAATAGCTTTTTTGGCAGGTACATATCACTCAATTTTATTATTATTATATTTATTTGTATCCTGCTTTTTCCCCAGAACTGGGACTCAGAGCAGCTTCACAACATTAAAAAACAGTACAATTAAAAACAGAAAAAGTACATTAAAAAGGAATTAAATTATTACAATATTAAAATAGATAGTTATTAAAAGAATAAAACACGTTTTAAAAAGATAAAACTAGATAGATAGATAGATAGATAGATAGATAGATAGATAGATAGATACTGTATCAAAATGTTTTGAAATAGTACAACATTCCAGCCTGTCCTTATAGCAATTCCTTAAAAACTTGTGTGAACAGGTAGGTCTTAACCTGCTGGGGGAAGGCCATCAAGGAGGGAGCCATTCTGATCTCCCTGGGCAGGGAGCTAATGGTCAGGGGGTTGAGCAGGAGTTCCCCAGCACCATCTTCTGAGTTCGCCCCTCCAGGAAGGAATGGAGCCACTGTAAAACAATGCCTCCCAGTCCCATCTCAGAGAGGCAACCCAGAAGGCTGATGGTATCAAAAGCTGCTGAGAGGTCCAGGAGAACCAATAGGGACACACTCCTCCTGTCCAGTTCCCTGCATAGGTCATCCACTAAGGCGACCAAGGCTGTCTCTGTTCCATATCCAGGCCTAAAACCAGATTGAAATGAATATAGATAATCCATTTCATCCAGAACCCCTGGAGTTGGGAAGTCACCACACCTTCCGGTCCCCTATTACTGCTTTGCATTTCAATCATTGGTGGAATTCACCTTTTCATTGATGGGAGTAGGGGGGAAACAGTCAGTTGAAAAGGTGCTCTCCACCAACAGTCGGAAGGCAAAGCATCAACAAGATACACATGAAGTTGAGTGATAAGTACCTGTTGAAGATGCTATTATCCTACCCTCCTGTGATAAGCAAAGTAGTGATGGCTGCCAACTTTAGGAGATCAGACAAGGCTATCACTGACTAGTAGTCATAATGGTTATATTTAATGGCCAATATCTGAGATAGTTTGCTGTGGAACACAAATGAGGGGGTGCTGATGCACTCGTGTCCTGCTATGAACTTCTCTTAGGCATGTGGCTCGCCGCTGTGGGAACAGAATGTAGGACTAGATAGGGTTTTGAGTTTTCTTATGTTCTTGTGACATGAGTCTAATATGTAGCTTCAGACTTAATTTTGAGACCAAACTATGATTCAACAGAATACTGAATAGTCATCTTAGATCCTCTGCATATTTTTTAACGTAAGTCTATGGTTCCCATGTACTGTAATAGGAAAAATGTACAGTGGGCCCTTGTTATCCACTGGGGTTTGGTACCAGGACCCCCCATGTAAATCAAAACCCGTGGATGCTCAAGTCCCATTAAATACAACAGCATAGTAAAATGGTGTCCCTTGTATAAAATGACAAAATCAAGGTTTGTCTTTTGGAATTTATATTGTTTTGCGTATTTGCCAGCCATAGATGTTTGAATCCACAGATAAAGCATTTGTGGATATGGAAGGTTGGCTGTAAGAGCAAGAAAACAAGTAAATTCTCCAGGCTCAGTTTCACCACCAGACAACCATACAATAAGAGACCTTATTACTTCTTTCATACCTTTTTATTTATTGCTCTATTGATGCAGCACAGGAATTAAACATTATTCTATCAGACTTCAAAGTCTGGGGTTGGGGGGGTGAGGTTAGGATTCTATCCAACAAAGAAAAGAGGAGAAACCCAATCCCCTCGCCTGTATTTTTGTGTAGAAATAAAATGAGTTAGTTTTACTTTATGGGACAGTTTGAATTTATTACATGTTGCACCTAATCTCCGGTCTCATTTCTTCAGTGCTCCTGGAATTTATCTCAGGATGCCTTATGTTATCACCCACCCTTTCCTACCACTCTGAAATTAAAACCCTAACCACACTAAGAAATAATCTCAATGCCACAATGCACCACCCTAATAAATGATAGGTGCTTTGCAGGAAATTTCAAGTACGCAATAAAGACAAAAATGGAAACTCTGCAAAAATTAATGCAGTGTAGAATCAGGGAATATACTACTTATTGTTATTACAAAGAAAGAAAGAAAGAAAAGAAAAGAAATAAGAAGTCAAACCCCATTTCTGAATAATATCCAAACAATTCACAGGTGGTTAAACTATTAGCAAATGCTGCAAATTCTTGCCACACAAATGGAATAAATCTCACCCTTGGTAAAGCTTTCTCACTATTATGTCTTGCATCCTGCTCTCTTGATGATGATTATGATGCCTTCTGATTTCCCCACAACTATTTGAGATTATTTTTACAATGAAGTTAAAGCAAGTTCTGCTTTGGCAGCAGCAGCAAAAGGGATGTGAAAGGAAATTTAAATTACTGTGCATAAAGAAATAAAAGGTACCTACCTATTCTCTAAGAAGAAGAAATAACCCAATGTATTCTGCAGACTGTTAAATTCAAAGGGAACCAGGAGCAAAGCACACTCAAAAAACCATTACCTGTGTAGTTTTCCTTGTTGGTGTTGTTGTGTACCTTAATGTGATTTCTGATTTATGATGACCTTAAGATGAACCTGTCATGGAGTTTTCTTCGCAAGTTTCTTCAGAGGGAGCTTGCCATTGTCATCCCGAGGCTGAGAGAGTGTAATTTGCCCAAGGTCATGCAGTGGGTTTATATGGCTGTGCCAGGATTTGAACCTGGCATCCAACATTCAAATCTCTACCCCACATGGGCTCTACAAAAGAGCATCAGTATGATATAATACAGGGATGAACAATCATGGGTCTTATATTCCTTGACTGCAACTCCCATCAGCCCTAGCCTGCATAGCCCATCTTAAAAGATGATGGGGCACTGCAGTTCAACAACATTTGGCAATCTATGGTGTAGTTGGGTAGATTATGGAGTTTTAGATTACAAAAATTGTGTGGTTGAAGTCCCAGCTTAACCAGGAAATTGGGGCACGTTACAGACGGGCCAATGAGGTGCCGTTGTTACGCGCGAGGGGCGGCGCTTCCTGACGCGTCTTGCCCCTCGCGTGTAACGAGTGCGTCAAAATGGCAGTGCCCTATACAGATGGTGCTGCCACGGTCTTGCAGTGCCACTTCCGGGGCACAGAAAGAAGTGTCATTTTGGCACTTCTTTCTTGCTGCACCTGGCAACTGCACAGTTTGGCTGCTGCGGTTCCCGGACACAGCAACTGGCAGCGGCGCAAGACCACCCGTTTGGGGCGGTCTGTAACGCGCCTACCTCACTATTCTTAGGAACAAGTTTTCAACATTATACTTGTTTCTTCAACTTGTATGTAGCTTGCTATCTCTTCAAATAATAATAGTAAAATAGGCACATGGGCAGACTTGAGGGCACACAAAAAATGTATAGCTATTGCAGGTGCCGATAATTCCCTTGCCACCAAGAAAAACTTGACACATCTTATCTATCAGTTTTCTATGGGTCAACCGAATCCATTCCAAAATGATGCTACTCAGATAGAAAGCTGAAAATAAATGACAAGAGGGTAAGCCACTTTGAGTCCCACTCTTGGAGAAAAGGCAGGAAATAACTACTGTACAATGACAGACTGATTGACTGTAAGCTAAGCCACAGATCAGAGAGCAAGTCACATAACAGGTGCATGCATTATATGGTTAAGAAATCAAGCATGAAATAGTACAGACACTTTGTTTTCTCCCAGTGCAACACACAAACACAGGTGATAAGACTGAGATTGAAGCTCAAATTGTTTTACTGTTCTCACATGTGACAGTCCTACATAAAGAGAGGGAATATGACTGACTTATGGATTCCTGTTGTGTTATAGTTCCCAGGCTAAGTGGGAAGACTTCTGCATCTCCACAAGAGCCCTAGTGTGGGGAGCAAGCAAAATACAGAGTTTGGAAGTGTTACATGAAATTCCTTTTTTGTACACCAAAAGTATAACTACATTACACCACAACTGTAAATGAAGAAGGGATGACTTCATTCCTTTTGTGTTGCAACTGAAACTTGTAGTTACTTGTGTAGTTAAGGATCAATGGTGATAGTGGGATATCATGTAGTTCATGATTGTTCGACACCCTTATGCTCTCTTGCAGGTACTGAAGGGATGACAAAGTGAATGGGAAGAGAGTGTGCTTTCTACTTTGGGAGCAGTTGTCTCTAACTATGAGGGGGACTAACTACTGGGGACATGCAGTTGACACAAAAACTATAACTAGTTTCTTTAGAAAAGAATTTCCTATGCTCTGAGAACTGAAGCCAAGGTTACATCTTCTGGAACTGTACCAACTATGGCATTCAAGTCAACAGCATACAATGTTCTTTTTTCTTTTCAAGACAGCTCTCTCACCCTGAAATTCCTCTCTTCACTCTGTGCCCTGGCAGAGCAGGCCTGGCCCTGACATTACTAGAAAGGAAGAAACTTATTCTCATATGGTGTTAAACTCTATCATAAGGATGAGTGACCTGTATACTTAATTGTGATGAAGTCCCCAGCCTAATTTCAAAAGCCCTCTGAAAAAATTGCCTTCAGACTACCACTCTCCCAATGTATCCTATTAGAAAAGGAGGGAGGGAGAACAGAATAGCACCGCTAACTGCTAACATCTGGTCCCCAACAGAGTAGCCCATACACACATGACTGTGGCCCTTGATACAGAAAGGGATCCTGACATGAACCCTACAAAATGTTAGCATGACTTAAAACTAGTGCTTCACATGTATGAAATATGTCCTCCCTGGATGAATGAATGTCATCAGTTATCATCATACTGGGGAATCAGATTCTCTCTTGAGGCAGATTGGCAGCTGCATTTTGTCTTTTGCACACATTTGGAAGGTATATTGTATTGAAATGAAATGAAAAGCAGGTAGCTTCCTTCATGTAGTGTAGAAACAGAAGTCCCCCCCCCCATCTTGTGCAGTATCCCACTTTGGGACATGCGGACACACAGGGACGTAGCCAGGATTTTAGGAAGGGGGGAGTCCAGACTAAGTGCTACCATTATAATGGGGCTTGGGCACAGTGGTGCAGCAACACACACCATTCATTTTCTTAATGGAAGGGGGGGGGGGTCCGGACCCCAAGAACCCCCCCTTGGCTACGTCCCTGGGACACACCAGCACATATGTACACACACATGTAGACAAAGATCAATGTTTAATTGTAGGAAAGGTTGGGCAGCCCTTAATAAAATCAAGAAGTTCCACTTTTTGACTCCCACCAACCACAGCTTCTACTGTACCCCAAGGCCTAAAACAGGGAATGTTACCAAAGAAAAGCAGGCTTGGGGATGGAGTTGCTAATTGTTCAAGTCCCATCATAAGTGTTTCTGGAAGCAAATGTACCTAATTGGCCATCAATTTTCTACTGCCAGCTCCCTGCCATCACTATTTGCATTTGATTTGGCACAAAATCCCAAATGACTTCCAAAATAATGATAGAGATAGTGTAACTCAGGTAGTCTTTGATGTAGTGTTTTTTTATGTACAAAAGGAACAACAGTTAGCAATGATACTGCCTGAGTAACTCCGGTATTACTTGATGCAGTGAGATATGTATTTTACATGCAGAATAAATTCTGGCCTGACTTCCTCACAAACAAGCCAAAGAAAAATGGAGAGGGTTAAAAGGCTCTTTACAAGGCCCTTTATGTTCATTTAGAGAATGCAGAATGGACACAAGGAACCCACAATCTTTTAATTCAAAGGAATGTGGCTGGAACTAAGGCTGCTCTTTGACATGCATGTTCATCTAGACGCAGAGTCAAACTACTTCTTGTCAAAGAGTCATTGAATCAAATTTGCATTTGCTGTCTGCTTCTTTTCAGGGGTCTTGAGCTCTCTTGCCTGCTATTGTGGTGGATGCAGGAGGAACACTAGGAATTATAATAAAATACATGGTGTTTTCCTCCCCCCTTAAGAATTTCTTCCCTCCCTCACTTAATTTATACATGGAATCTAGTCAAGCACAATAGTCCATCCCATTCACGCTCTCTGGTGCTCTCCTTCCCTATTCTCTGTCTTGGGTGACCATTGGCACAATTAGCTTGTGGACTGAATCTTAAATTCCTTGCTTCACAGCTGAATGTAGGAAGGTTTATTCTATCACCCCTGCCCCCTTATTTGCAGATATGTCGATCATTCTAAGGCTATCCATCTGTTTCTACATTTATAGCTGTGCAGAGAGAATGATTTTCCAGTGCTGACTCAAAAAACGCACATATTCTTTTTCCATGATCACTCATTTGTGTATGCAACTGGCATAAAATTGTGCCAGCTGAACTGGTGCATGTTGTACTAGACTTTTTGCATACACAATTAAATGGTTTTGTTTCTGTGCATGGCTCGTGTTCAAAATATAGCACTACGCTGGCGTCTGTCCAAAACTGGCACCATGCTCTTCTGCCCTAGTATTTTTGGTATACCTGCCTTTAGAATCCAAACCTGGTATCATTGGCTGAAAGAACATACTATTTGTCTTCAACACTACCATGATGGAGCATATAAGAAGGCAGTCACTTTTTGGAATACAAATTACAGAATCTTTCAGTTAGCATGACCAGTAGCCCTAGTGAATAAACAACTTTACTGTAATTGCTATTCTGGGTGTGAGTTATCTTTCCAATGATCTTGAGAAACTTTCATGTGGCTCATTTTCATGTCCTTCTTATCTTATTTTTTAGTCTGGATTTAACTGAGAAGTTTACTTGGTGTCCATGTACCTAAGCAGCTATTCCAGCTGAGTAATGTTACTATCTTGTACTACAAATCCAATAGTCCCCCGCTTAGTCCCCCGCTGAATGTGTTGATTAGGGATTCTGGGAGTTACAATAAAAATATAGCTTCCCAATGTTTGACCCATTTTCACAAAGAAAGCACACTGCTAACTGCTTAGTACATGCTAATTTTGATTACTTCTTGATTTATCTTCAAGATCCCTCTGTTGGTTTTAGGAAACTGCATCAATGATGTGCATGCATGTGGAAATTGAAATGCATAAAAGGAACAGCATATATTTACTGTATTATTGTTACACAACACAACTCAAAATTCAGTTAAATTGAATTAACAGTAACAAGGATGATCCTCTAGAGCTGTGGTCCCCAAACTTCAGTTTTCCAGATGTTTTGGACTTCAGTTCCCATAATTCCTGTATGTTGGTGAAACTGGCTGTGGCTTCTGGGAGCTGAAGTCCAGAACACTCAGAGGACCAAAGTTTGGGAACCACTGCTCTAAAGAGTCACGCTCCTTATTATTCTTACATCTGTCCTCTAAAATTTATCATTTCTTAGCCTTTCCTCCCACACGTTTAAGCCTTGACTGTCCAATGGAGTCAAGAGCGATTTTGGAGACATTGTTGAGTTCATCCTCCTGTTAGCCTTTGCAGAACCACATGGTACCTACTTTGGTTCTTGTAGCTTTCTGTCTTTGTGCAGTAGATTTTTTTAAGTTGTGCAACTCTCAACCTAATGGGGAAATTACTCCATGAACCTGAAGAGGATGCTATATCTGAGCTCCAGGAATATAGGAAGAGCTTGGGAAAGTTGCCTTTTTGGACCCTAATTCCAGGTACCCCCCCAGGAATCATACAGGATAGGGCAGGAAAGATATAATGCAATACTCCCACTCCAAATGCATTCATTCCTGCTGTGTCGCTCATATTATGCAATATTTGAAAGGCTGACCCAACCCAGCTGCTGGTGGTAACACATTTGCATATAAACCACAATAAAGCTTTCAGGCTTATGAACTAGCAGATGTGAAGAGCTGAGCTCTGTGTCAGCATAACCAGTATGTGGAATCTTTTTACAGTTATGAAGGAGGCTGTCCTGGTATTAATGAACTCAGTGGTAAAATCTAATGTCTGGAATGTTTGCTTCTGACTTTGAATGGAAGAGTAAGGGAGTTGGCAGGGTAGATAGAATTCCTCAAAGGTGCCGGATGTGGCTCCAGTGCTACCAGCTACTGACCCATGCATGCTATGTGGGCTAGCAAGCCAGCCCTTGAAAATTCAAATAACCCTCTGTTAGTTTAGCACAATTGAGGAAGGTCAGCCCCCCCCCCCCCTGTACCACTACATCCACTTCCCCTAAAATCAAAACAGTTTCATTGCAAAAAGACAGGGCTTTCAAGGGGACCAACATTCCCCCTAAACCTCCTCCTGCAATACTTTTTTCTATCCCTATGGACAGTTTGCTTCCCAGTTGTGTCAGCACTTTGAGATCTAAATCCACTTGGGTAATTAAAGTTACCTTTAATTCAACAGTAACTTGGTAGATGAACCCTCATACAAGTTAATAATAATAATAATTTGTTTTATTTATATACCACTATTCCAAAGATCATAGCGGTGAACAGCAAGTAAGCTAATTAGCAAGTAAGCTAATTTGCCCCCAACAGTCTGGGTACTCATTTTAGTGACCTCGGAAGGATGGAAGCCTGAGTTGAGCTTGGGCCCCTTTTGCTGGTCTTGAACTCGCAACCTTGCGGTTTTGAGTGAATGGCTGCAATACAGGCATTTACCCACTGCGCCACCAGGGCTGATTCCCTCTTTGTTCCCAAAAATGTGATCCCAATAGATCACATATTTCCCCTAGATTCCACCACATTTTGCCACAACTTTCAGGTAGTTTAAGGTCCAGGACAGGAATCTTCAAAACTGAGAAGTAAACCAGAAATCTAGCTTTGGGCCCCATGGGGCCCCTAAAATATGGCAAAACTACCCCTCATAAGCCATCAGGGGGCATTTGTGGGGGCATTTTTAGTAAAAGAAAAGAAAGAAATTAAGAAAATAAAATTTGGAAGGTGTGGGATACATTGGGGTAGAGGCACATGGAAGGTACAGCCTTCTAATGTATCCCCCAATGCCTGGCAGTTGCCCATCCCTGACCTAAGATATGGATCCTGGCACAAGCAGCAGAAGAATTATTATTCCACCACATTGTTAAGACGTTAACCCAAAGATACGCTTTTCTTTCCCATTTTGCTTTATCCAGAAACTGGCAGTTTAAAAAGGGAGGAGGATTAGTAAGTGTAACAAGAATATCTAGATCTTCTACATCCCAACTGCCTGTCCAGATTCCGGCAGTTATATTTTTATAACCTGACTTTAGTTATACTTTTGTAACCTGCCTTTCTCCCATGAAGAACCTAAGGGGGGATGGTCATGTCAATACTATGCCCTGTTTCATAGTTTCTATATATGGTAGGGACAAGTGGAGAATCACATTAGATTCATGTACTGATAACTTACTCCAGTATATGGAGATATTTCAGCTCCATTCTATAAGGTCTCTGTTTCTTTCAGCTTCTGATGTTGTACACCATTTCACAAACAGATACATCGGGATGATCAATCTACCCCCATGGACTGTCACTTAAATCTGGAAGGAAGGGTCAAGATAGTCACTGTGGTACAGGTATGTGTTAATGAAACATTGCAGAGATAGAAAGTAATCTAAGTAATTAGAGATTGAAACATTAATCTAAACATTACAGAGGTAGAAATCAATGCCAAAATAATCAGCTACAATCAGTCAAGCCAGTTTGCAAAAAAAAAAAAAAGGGGGGGGGATCTGAAATTCACAATGATTAACTGTTTATCACCATCAGAACTACTACCATCACATCTGACCTCCAAGTACTCCAAAAATATTGTGTTGTTCCTCCTCCACTCTACCCAAAAACTCTCCAAAACATTTATCCTTACAACTGCACTGCCCTGAAGTAGCTTTCAAGGAAGTAGCAATGCTAGTCTCCTGAAGCATAAATAGCAGGAAGGGAAGGGCATAAAAGATGTAATGTGGTACCACCTTTAAGATTAACCAGTTTTTATTTTAGTCTGAGCTGTCATGGATATAAACCATTTCTTCAGATGCAGTAGAGATTTAAAACCTCGTGTTGTAAAGCATGTTTATACAGTTGTGGAAAGGGGACAGAATGTAACAGGATCCAGAAAGATGCAACTCCTGTCCCTTGTCCTAAATTTTTAAAGGGTTGGGCAAGGTGATACAGGTCTTTCAGATCTTTACAGAGGTCATTTAGTGTTGATATGTGAAAGCAATAAATCTGCTAACCAAAAGTCAGTTTCTCAAAGTTCAAAACTCTCTCTGAGAAGATTCCTTTTATTACATGTGCAGTAGGAAGGATCTTGCAGTCATATATTTAGTGTGCGGTAAAGCCATTCTCTTTGTTCATACCTCTATTAATGGATTGGAATTTGTGACTATATTTCAATCCAGCTGTTTCTCTTTCTAGTCTTCCTTTGTAATTTCCTTGATCAAGGACTGGGGCTGTCCTGAGGCTGAGATATAGTGACTGGTCCAAGGTCAAAAGGTGAGCTTCATGCTAAGAGAAGACTCCAACTTGAGTCTGGATTTAGTTCTCAGCCAGAATGGTCATGAAAAAGGCAGAGAAATATTTCAGCACAAAGGATAAGCCACCACTTATCCCCCACATATGTTATATGCACACACAAACATCAGGATTACTTCCAGAGGATGGAAAGCTCACACCACCCTGCTGAACTTATTTTGCTCCTGGTGCTGCAAGCCATTCAGGTTCTTTGACCTTCAGTCCCTGTGGAGTTTTTGAAAGGAGCAGCTTCCCAGGCTCCCAGCTGGAGCATGGAACCAGGAGGAGAATGGAAAGTGTTTGCAGGGAAATCCTGAAACCTTTTTCTCCAAGACACACCCTTTGTTCATCCTGGGAAGCCAGCCATGTAGCCTGTGTCCATCCAGGACTGGTTCCTCTCTGCTCTGTCTGATACAAGTGTGGGCTGACTCACTTGTTCAGCATATTTGGATGGTGGGAATCAGAAATGGTGATGAATCTCCCCCCCCCCTCCCCCGGTCCTGGGATACAGAGGTGCCTCTAAAACTGAGCCACGGTTTCTTCTCAAAGCCAGGATGACTGTTTCACTGACATCAGGTTGGCAAATTAAGACTTAACAGCAGGCCCAACTCCTCAAATGTAGTTCTGCACAAACATTTGAAAATGCCCCTTTTCTGCACCATACACTGGCCATGTTGGCTAGATTCTGAGGACTGTGGTTCAGAAAGATTATTTCCCTCTAAACTCTGGGTCTGTGCTAGTCACATACAAACCAGGAACCTGATGGGACAGCTTCACCTCTGCCTCAAGTAAAGCAACCTCAAGTAAAGCAACCTCAAGTAAAGCAACCAATTATGACCTTCTCCCATGCAGGTAAACGTGCATATCTCCAAAGCCAGCCAGGTTAGTTTGGAACAAAAGTCGGGGAATTCCACACACACACACACAAACCTTTTCTTCTTTCTGGAAATCAAATAGCAAATGAAATAATTCAAAATTAGCTGACTTTTTTATGATGCTCGCAAAACTTCATTGTATTGAGTCAGGGCCAGCTCCTGGACTGGAAGGTCCACCTTTAACAGCAAAGGAAATTGAAAAATGCTCAGATTCAGTTCCAAGCTCAGGAGGCCCTCAGAAAAGCATCTTCTACAAGTCACCTTCAGTGGCCCTGGTATGCTTACTCTGAGGCAAATAACAGAGCTCCAAGCAACTGTGTGGCTGCATTTATCAACTGTTTTAGTTCCCAAGGGTGGCATGTTGCAGTGCTATATTCAGAGCGCTGTGGAAAATCAAAACGCGCTGAGTTTGGGAAATATTTTTGCTTGCTTGTTTTTACAATTCTTGAAATTCTGCAGCCAGGTGGAAAGATTGGAAGAGCTGCAGTCCAAAAAAACAACTTTTCCAAACTCTGAAATGGTATCTAGATTGACCCACCTGATGATACAGTGTTTAAATTGGGGAGGCTGGCAACAGTCCTACTAGATGTCTGAAATTGCCACAGGAATCTGAGGCTGGGACTCAGAGTGGTAAACATGCCAGGTGGTTGTGCGACTTCCTGATGTCTGTCTCCCCTACTGTCTTTAGAATTGGAGAAAAGCAGTTAACTAAAGAAAGACAAGGGATCTCATATCTACATTTCTCTATTATTGCTCCTGTGTTCTCCTCTTCAAAATGGACCCACAATTTGTAACAGGAAGATATCTACTCCAAAGAGATGCATCAGCTGCCATTACCCCTAGACAGACCATTATTTGATACTTCAAGCTGCTAAGGGATTAACATGTCACTTGAAAAGGTACCTAACTTAATACCTTAGGATGGGAATGAGGAAACTGTGGTCCATGTACTGCATGTGCCCCACTGGGACATTCTAATCTCCCCAGACCCACAAAGTGTCCCTAACCCCTGACCATGGAGGGCTATTGGAGGCAAAATCACCCATCCATTGTGAATTGCCTCTCCTAGAGGCACCCAGGAGGGTTGCAGAGATGGAACCTTCCAACAACTTTCCCATAGCCATGAAAAACATGGAAAATAGACTACAAATTGCTCAGAACAGAAGTTACTTCAGGTTCCATTTTCTGCCAGACAGTGGCCATTTCTTAAAGGAAGGGTACAGACAACCAGGAGGCAAGGTAAACATTGGCACTCAGTCCCTCTGTCCACCACACCTTAGCTGGGCAGAACCTACTTTTTTAGCTGATTGTATGGCAATGTTGTGGTGATGTGAGTTGCTTGCCTTTTGTTTCCTGGAAGCTTAACCAAGGATGGGCAATACATGGACTAGAACTCCTCTGAGCTGATTCTCCCCACAGTTTCCGTGGACCAGAATATAAAGAAGCAGTCTTACAGTTCACTTTCTCACGCCAATTAATACTGGGCTAACAGTAAAACCTTACAAAATTCATGAAATGGTCATAAAGCAACTTGAACGAACATACACACACAAATGAAAGAGCAAAAAATATGCAGATTTTGGTAACTCAAGGATGGAGATCCAGATAGGATTGGGCTGCAGCTCCCATGGCTCTTCACCCTTGGCAAGATGGCTACAGCTGTTGGGATTTGCAGTCCAGCAAAATCTTGTGGACTACATAGGTCCCAATGCCTGCCCTATTCTCCACACTTTATATGCGCCCACACTTTATATGCAATCACTTTGTATATCTATGTGATTGAGGGAACTCATAATTTATATACAAATAGACTTCAGTTAAAGAAGTACATCTGTTACCAGAGGCAGAAATAACATGGAAAGAAAAGGGACAGAATCCTGCACCACAAGAAGAGCAATTCATCCTATTTCAGCAAACTTCTTATCCAAAACTAACAATATGCACATGGGAAAGGAAGTAGCCAGGTCAGGTAAGCCTTGCATAACTAAACAAAATTATTCTGAGGCTTCTACCGACCACTTGAAAGCTTCTTCCAAAATACATCTAAGATCATTTTATCTTTCAACAGTCTCTGCTTTCCTTATGATTTCCATTTTGGTGGTGGCCAAACTTGTAGATTTGTGTTTCTTTAACATACCGTGGGCTAGGTAATGAGGCAGGCTTATGTGATCTCTTCCCCTCTCTGTTTTGCTCTTCCTGTATGCTCAGTAAGGGATGTGGGAGGCAGCTGTTGTCTACCTTGACTGTTGTGGGCAGACACACACAACTACAACTACACAACGATGGCAGAATCCTGCTTTTCCCCAGTTCAAACTTGTATTACAGTGTTTACAGCAGACAGCCCAACACTGAAAGTCTGTGATTCTCCAGCCCTTCTTCACTATCCACGCAAAGCCAATGCTGTTTCAAAAAACCGTTCCAGTTAGGCAGAGGGAAAGGGGGCTCGGTAGATGTAAATAGACTTTGTAAAAGGAGCTTCTTTGTCAGAGGCTTTGCTAATGGAGGGATGCCTGTACACACTACTGTGACTAGGACAGTGACCTCCCCAATTTTGTTATTTTTTACCTTCAGCATGAGACATTCAACTCTTGCAGTTAAGACTTTTTGAATACAGTTGCCCCTCCTTATTCACCAATTTTTAGCCACCGATTCAAGCACCCACAGCTTGAAAATATTTTTAAAAAGTATAAATTCCAAATAGCAAAACTTGATTTTGCCATTTTATATAAGGGATACTATTTTGCTATGCCACTGTATTTAACAGGACTTGAGCATCCACAGATGCTATCTACAGGAGTTCTGGAACCAAACCCCAGCAGATAACAAGGTCCCACTGTACTCAAACAGCAAAGCAAGAAACTGCCAAATAAACAGGTATCAGTTTGGAAGGGAAAGGTGAGTCCATCCTCACCAGTGTTGCCAACGAGCCTTGAAGATATTCCCCAGAATGTTTGACCAAAATCCAAATCCCTTTGAATTTCCCAATATTTACCCGAATATTCAGTCAAAATCCCCGGAAAGAAATTAATTAAATTCCCCGGATTCCGGGGAATTCCCCGGAAATTGGCAATGCTGATCCTTGCACCCCACTCATTTTCATACACAAACTAACTTTTTTTGCACGGGGAAATTTTATTTGGAAAATAAAATCCTAGTTCTCCCACAACCATAAACTTGTACAATATAAAAGTACAAAATATAATGGTTGGCAGTAGGGAGTACTATTCGTTTAGTACATTACGGGTGCCTAATTTACAAGAAATAGCAAGGAGACTGTCCAGGTATGTTTTGAGGATGGAGCCAAATCATGATGTTTCTATTTATGCTTCAGTCAGGTTTTTAAAAGCCCTTTCAGTTATCTATAAAGCAGGGACACATGGAGGGCACATGGTTGAGGGCTACTAAACCCATCTCTTGCCCTCAGTTTAGTACGCTGGGTGAGAGGCTGTGGGGGGATAAAGGAAAACTTTTGCAACTCTCACCCATTCACCTATTTTACTTTTTAAAAATTGCCTTTTGTTGGATTAAAACAGCACGATCTGGCAGCACAATGCAGAGTAACAATTATGCAAGCCTAATTCAAGCCTGTTCCAAGTATAATACTCTTTCACTTGCTTCTGGGATGAATCCAGAAAAGGAAAAGGAAAAAAGAAAAAAGGGGCTGGGAGCCATGCTCCTTAACATGCAATCAAAAGTGATGATTTAGTGATATACTGCTATCACATAATTTGTATGGTGCTTCACAAAGCAACTTACTCAGGAGTCTCTGTAGCTTGGACCTTATGTACCCCCATCCCAATTTATTGCAGAGGCAATGGGATGACAATGGGACAGTGTCAGTGACATTAAAAAAGGCACTCTGTACATGTTTGCATTAAAGATAAATTCTGGAGCTATGCTTTTATTGAACCAATTCCTGCCTCATTTCTTCAAAGTCACCATCTTGTTCATTTGTATACTGCCTTCCCATGTACACTGTACTCAAAGTGGCATACCGCAAAATCAAGAAATGGGTTAGAGCCATTTATTTAACTTCTATCCCACCTTTCTCCCAACAGGAGACCCAAAGTGGCTTACAACTGGGCTACAAAAGGTGCAAGTGAGACATCTGTCTTCTCAGACATAGGAGTTTATCACCCAAAGGAGATCGGAAGTTTATCCTGTGAATTTATCCTGGAAAAATCATGTAATTACATGAAACGATTTCACATGACGTCACGCAAAACCTGCCATTAAAGTGGTCACAATGAAGCATTAATGCACATCTTTTTACTTTCAAGATTTCAGTGACAATGCATTTCCAATATCACTTTATTTGTGCAACCGCATGTGATAATCATTCATGAAATTACTCGCCATTTTTGCTTTATTTGCAGGATGCTTTAAATGCGCTTTAATCTCTCTTTAATGCCAAAATTAGCCCCAGCGTTATAAACTCCATAGAGAGAGTGAGACATTATACTCAAAGCTACTGCAAATACATAGTAGACAGTGATTTATACACCGCATCTTAACCTATATTAAAAAGTGGGTTGAAAAGAAGCACATTTATTCCAGATCAAGTGATGCCTGGCCATAGTGATGCCGGGGAAAGGATACGAGAGGAGAAGGAAGAGCTAGATGTCTACTCAGAAGTCTAAGGGAAGATGCAGCCACACTGAAAAATTAATGCAGTTTGACATTGCTTTAACTGCCATGGCTCCAAGCTATGGAATCCTGGGATTTGTAGTTTGTTGTAGTGCTCTCTGACAGAGAAGGCTAAATATCTCCGAAAACTACTAACCCAGAATGTCACAGCACTGAGCCACTGCAGTTAAAGCAGTGTCAAACTGCATTAATTATGCAGTGTAGATATAACTGGAGCTTACTCTTTGGGAAGGGAGTAAAGATGGCATAGTGGTTTGAGTGTTGGACTATAACTCTGGAGACCAGCGTCCTATTCCCAGTTTGGCCATGAAACCCACTGGGTGACCTTGGGCAAGTCACACTCTCTCAGCCTCAAGGAAAGGCCAACCTCCGCTGAACAAATCTTGCCAAGAAAACCCCATGATGGGGTTCACCTTAGGGTTGCCATAAGTCAGAAATGACTTGAAGGCAAACACACACACACACACACACACACACAGAGGACCGTCACAACCTTGCACAAATAGAGAGAGGAAAAAACTGAGTCAGCAGGAACTAGGAATCTGGGAAACTTCTCTCTCAGCCCCTTTAGCTTATAGTTCTCAGTTCTAGAAAGACAGCGTTTCCCTGGAAGTGCACCCCAAATAGTCTTTGACACATGGTTTCTCTTAGGAAACTGCGCACTGCACCTCTGAACCACTTTCTTTGGGCCAAAAAAAATAGCAGCATGGGGGATTCAAGTCTTGAAAATCTTTGGAAGTGACAGCAACCAAACCAGGCAATAGCATTCCTGTCTGTGTGTATGTGCGAAGGTGACACCATTGCGTGCCTGAATGAGAAGGGTGGCCTTTAGGAAAAGCCAGAGGGACGACAACAAACTATGCTTCCCAGAATTCCATGGCCTTGAGCCATGGCAGTTCAACTGGTGTCCGATCAGATTTTTTTTGAAGTGTGGACGCAGAGTCTCAAAGGTGTTGCAAGAAACCCTTGGCATCCCAATTTTCCAGCTAGGTCTCTGAAGGGGACAGAGTTCAAGTGCTGGTGGCGCAGTGGCTAAACACCTGTACTGCAGCCACTCGTAAGGTTGTGGGTTCAAGACCAGCCAGGGGCTCAGGCTTGATTCAGGCTTGCATCCTTCCATAAGTCGCTAAAATGAGTACCCAGTTTGTTGGGGGCAGTTAGCTTACACATCTTAAACTGCCTAGAGGCTGCTTAGGTGGTATGAAGGGGTATATAAATGAAGCTGCTATTGCTATTGCTTGTGTGCCAAGCCTCCCAGGCGCAGTATCAGCTATAGGACCCCAAGGCTTTTGCACCCCAGTGGCTGCCAGGGAAAGGCACAATGCCTGCAGCAATCTCTGCAGAGAGCCCATCCAGAGTGGGAATCCCAGGAGAAACCATCTCTTTCTCTCTTTCCTTCTCTCTCTATGTCAGCCTCAAAGTCACTTTGAGTCCGGACCCCAAGATCCCCCCCTCCCAGCTCCCAGGGGGGGATCTTGGGGTCCGGATCCCCCCCTTCCATTAGAAAAATGAATGGTGCGTGCTGCTGCACCACCGTGCCCAAGCCCCATTATAATGGTGGCACTTAGTCTGGACCCCCCCTTCCTAAAATCCTGGCTACGTCCCTGCAGCTCCCATAATCCCCCTCCTGCCAGTTTGGGGATACTGGGCATTGTAGTACCCCAGGAACCCAACTCCCCTTGTGCCTTCTCTCCCTTAAGAGAAGACCAGCAAGCCCCTAGGTTTTCAGGGGGAGAGGGGTTACAAACAACACAACCAAAAGTTGGAAAAAAGTGACTTAGGGGAGACCCCCAGTTCCTAGAAGCCACCTCCTGGGGATTCTGGGCATTGTAGTCTCCCAGGAACCCAATCTCTCCCTCTCGGGTGCCTTGCCATCCTGAAATGGAAAAAGTTGGCTTGGGGGGGGGGGGGCGGGGCATCCGGGCAGGGGCATTGGGGGGCCCCTGGCATGGGGGGCGGGGGCGGGGCCGGGCATGGGGCGGGGGATAGGGCATTCGGGGCGGGCGGGGCCCCATTCCAATACCCATCACGGGCCCATGGGGGGGCGCCAGGGGGGGGCATGGCGGATTATATCCATACCATTTTCTCCCAGGTCCTCCCACTAATCTGAAAGACTGGGATGCTGGGGAGTTGTAAGGCCCAAAGGATCCATTCTCACCAAAGGTTGGGAAAAGGGACTTTTTTGGGGGGGGGGAACCCCAGCTCCTGTACTCTCCCAGCCAGAATCCCCTTGTATTTCTGTGGACTACAAAACCCAGAATCCCAGATTAGTCAAAACATATAGTAAGAATACATTACCCAGTGACACAACAATAAAACATTGTAGCAACACCACACACACCACACCATATATAACTATATATATCACACTATCCCTCCCTCCTGAAAACAATCCGCATATCATTCATATACAGTAGTTGCAAAAATAGAGTCGTTAGTCGTTTGCAATACGGTTAGAAAAGGACCCTTAAGGAGAAGACCCAGCCAACGCCTCCGGCTTTTTTTCGGGAGAGGGAAGGGTGAGGAGGGAGGGAGAGAGGGGTTACGGGGTGGTTTGCACAACAACAACACCAAAACATGGCAGCAGCCCGCGGTGGAAGTAGTAAGAGAGAGTAAAAGTCGTAGTGTCGAGTAGTAGTTCAAGATAAGTAAATTAGTAGTAAAAGTAGTTTTTAAGTAGTACGTAAGTTAGTTAGTCTGCAGGTGGTTGGACTGCGACTCCAGGAGACCCTCCCTGGGTTTCGAGGTCCCCCCCCGCTCCGCCACGGCAAACCCCCACCGGGGTGCGACGACGGGGCGAGTAGTCACACTCTCTCAGCTTTCAAGGAGAAGAGAACCCAGAAGAACCCAGGAGCAAAAAGAAGAGGAAAGAGCGGAGAATAGGAAGGAAGGAGGAGGAAAAAGAAAGGAGGAACAGGAAAAGACGAAGGAAGAACGAAGAAGAAAAGAGAAAGAAGAAAGAAGAAGAAGGACCCACCATCCTTTGGAGGCACCTTTGAGTCAAGGACAGAAAAGAAAAGTGACGGAAAGAAAGAAGACACGAGGTGGAGCGTCCAGAAAGACAACACCTCCCACCTCCACGTTAGTCTGTGACTAGGCTGGACCTAGCCTAGGAACTTTCGGGCAGGTTTCTCCAGAGGCGGTTGGGTTGGGCACTGTTGGACACACTACTTTTGTTTTGTCTGGTGGCACTACTACTACTACTACTTACTACGGCTTGCCATGGTTCTCCTTTGGGGTGAGAGGAGTGTGGACTTCGTCTTCTCTAAGGGGACGGACAGGTTTTGCCGTAAGTCGGGGAGGAAAAAACGCCCCCTGGGGCGACCTGAGGGGCGAGTCGCGAGTCACACTCTCTCAGCCCTCACAGAGGGGGGCCATGGCAGAACGAAGCGATGACGATAATGAAGAAGAACGAAGATTGATATGACCAAGAAGAGAAACCTTTTGACGAAAGAGAAAAAGCAGAAGAAACTTGGCCCAAGAAGCAACCCCCCAGGAAAACGTTGACCCTGAGTAGAGAGGGAGAGAAGGATTTGGAGGAAAAGCCGCACGCCCAAGGAAAAGAATGCCAAGAAAATGGCTTTCCCCAAAGAGGGCGTGTGAAGCTTTGCCTTTTACCCGGCGGAGGGACGCCAGGAGGGCATCGCTTGCCCGCGGTGGCCCGCTTGTTGCCATGCCTGGTCCGGCGGCCAGACAAGGAGCAACGCCTCTTCGGCTGCTCCCGGCTCCTTCTACTCTCCTCCGCCTCCTCGGGAGGCTGGCGGCGCTGGCCTGCGTCCTCCTCCTCCTCCTCTTCTCCTCCTCCGCCGGTCATCCTCCGGCTTGCTGCGCTCGGCTGCTGCTTTGCTGTTCTTGCTCTGCCCCTCTCTCAGCCCCTCCGCCGCCGAAAAGCCAGGGTCTTGGGAGCTCAGCTCCCGAGCCCCGCCCACAGCCAAATCAATCAGGGCAAGGCCAAGAGAAGAACCCAAGCCCCGGAGGCGGAGGCGGAGGAAGAAGGACAGTCAGGAAGGAAAGAGGCAGAGCGAGAGGCAGAATGAAAGACGAAACGGAAGGAAAGAGAGAGACGGATGAGAGAGAGGAGATGAGAAATGGAAGGACGGAAGGAACGGAGAAGAAAGAAAAGAACAAGAAAAAGAAATACAGAGCAAGACACATCTGAACGCGGAATGAAGGGAGAAGAGATGAGCGGAGAGAAGAGAGAGGAGAGCGAGAAGAGAGGGAGAGAGAGAGAGCGATGGAAGGAAGGAAGAGAAAAAGACGCAAGGGAAGAAGAAAAAGAAAGAAGAGAAGACAAAGAAGAAACAAGAAGAAAAGGGCGCAAGAATGGACGGCCAGGACGGAAAGGAAAAGGATGGAAGAACAAGGGAACAAGAGTATGAGGGACGTGAAGCAAAAACCGAAAAAAGAGAGAGAGAGAGAGAGAAAGGAAGGAAGAGAAAGAGAGAGAGGAAGGAGGGAAGTGAAGGAAAAGGGAGAGGTACAGGAAGGAGCGACCGGACAAGAAATAAAGAAGGAAAGAAATAGGAGATAGAGAGGAAAGGAGGAAGGAAGAAAGAAACGAAAGCAAAGAGAGGAGGCGGAGAGAAGGAGGATAGAGAGAGAGAAAGGACGGAAGGATCGGAAGGAAGAAAAGAAAAAGGAAAGAAAGAAATTAGAGAAAGGAAGGAAAGAGAGAGGAAAAAGGAGAGAGCGAGAGCGAGGCGAAGGAAATAGAGAGGAGGGGGAGGGAAGGAAAGACGAAAAAAGAAAAAGAAAAGAAATAGAGAAAGAGGAAAGGGAAAGGAGAGAGACAGAAAGAGGCAGACGAGAGGAAGGAAAGGGAAGGAAGGGAAGGAAGACAGAGAAAAGCAAAGAAAGAAAGGAAGACATAGATGGAGAAGTAAATCGAAAAAGAGAGAAGCAAAAAGAAAACGCATCGAGAACTAGAGAGGAGAGGTAACGCGAGTTACAAGGAAGGGCGGACTAACGGAAAGAACGACACTGAAAGAAGCGAAAGGAAGAGTTGAAGAGAAGAGAGGGAAAGGGAGCGCGAAAAGGAAGGGAGAAGGAAGAAAAGCAAGACATATTAGAGAAAGGAAAGAGCGAGAGAGAGAGGAGGGGGGAAGGAAACACAGAAGAGAGGAGGGGGAAGACGAAACAGAAAGAACTAATTAGAGAAAGAGGAGGAGCAAGAGAAGAACGAGACAGAAAGAGCGAGTGCGGAGAGGGAGAGAGCGGAAGGAAGAAAGCAATCGAGAGAGAGTTAAAAGGAAGGGAGGAGGAAAGAAGAAGGAAAGGAAGGATTGAGAGCGAGCAGGAAGGAAGGAAGAAAGAAGGAAAAACAAAGAAAGGACCATATAGAGAAAGGAAATGAAGAGCGGAGAGGGGGGAATAGGGGAAAGCGATACAGAAGAGAGAGTAGGAGCGGGAGAAATGAAAAGGCGAAGAAAGAGGAGGGAGAGAGAGAGGGGGGGAACGGGAAGGACAACCGAGAGGAAAAGCTGCGTAGTGGGAAAGAAGAAAGAAAAAAGAAAGAAAGCAGAAAGGGAAAAAGACGAAAAAGAACGAAAGAAAGACATAGAGAACGAGAAAGAGGAAGGAAAGAAGGAGAACGAAAGAGATGAGGAAGGAAAGCAGAGAGGAAGGAAGGAAGGAAGAAAGAAAGAAAATAGAAGAAACAAGAATAGAAAAGAAATGAAGGAGCGAGAGAGTAAAAAGGACTGGGGAGGAGGTAAAAGAGAAAAGAAGGGAGGAAAAGAAGAAGAGACGGAAAGCAAAAAGAGAAGAAAGAAAAAGAAGAAAGAAGGAGGAAAGGAAGAGAGAGAGGAGAGAGAGGGACGATCGGAGATGAAAGGAAGGCCGAGAAAGAAATATACGAAAAAGAGGAAGGGGGGGAGGTGAAGGAAGGGTCGGAAAGGAGGAAAGAAAGAAATAGACCGATAAGAAGACAAAGAACTAGGGAAAACGGGAAAAAAAGCAGAAAACAAGACAAGGAAAAAGGAACAAAGGGAAGGGGAAGAGGAAGGAGAAGCGGAAAAAAGGAAGGACGGAAGAAAAAATACATGAAAGCGGCACGAAAAGAGTGAGGAGAGTGAGGAGGAGAGAGAAAAAAGGAAGGAGGAAGGAAAGAGAAGACAAGGAAGGAAAGAAGAAAGAACGAAACAAAGAACGAAAGAAAGAAATAGGAGGAGAGAGAGGATAGAGGAGAGGAGAGAGGGGGGGGGGGAATGCGGAGAGTGGGAGGGACAGGAGGAGGCGAGAGAGAGGAAGGAGGAAGGGAGGAAGGCAAGGACGGACGAAAGACAAAGAAAAGCAAAAGAAAAAGGAAAAAAGAAAAAGAAAGAACGAAAGAAAGAAAAGAAACGAAAAGGAACGAAAGAAAAAAGAAAAGAAACGAACCAAAGAAAAGAACAGAGTCCCCCCCCCACGAGGAAAGGAAGGAAGGAATAGGGACAGGAAGGAGAAAGTAAGGAAGAAGAAGAAAAAGAAAGAAAAGAGGAGAGAAGAGAGAAGGAAGGACAAAAAAAGAAAAAGAAAAAGAAAGAAAAGAAAAAGAAGGAAAAGGACAGGACGAAGGAAGGAAGGAGAAAGGAAGGAAAGGAAGGGGGCCAAGGAGGAGAGAGGGACTACCATTGCCAAGAAAAACTCATGATAATCTTGCCTTAGGTGCCACTGATTGACTCAGAAATGGAGTCAATCAGTGGTTTGAGTGTTGGGTTAGTGTGTTATGACTCTGAGCCAGTGTTTGATTCCTGCTCAGCCATGAAAGCCACTGGGTGACCATGGGCAAGTCACACTCTCTCAGCCTCAGGGGACATTTGGCAACTTGGGCCCGCCAGGAGCCAGTCTCACCCGCCATTGGCCCATCCGAGGGAAATTTATATGCTGAAATGTAAGACATGCCCTGAGAAAAGGGGGACGGTGGTCACCTTGCTTGCAACCACCATCCATTGGGGGGGAGCGTTTTTACTAGGGGAATCCTACAGATCCCGTCTGAACTTGTAAATGTGTGTGTGTTTACACACACATTGTTTATAACACTCACCCCCACATTTGCAGCTTTGACTTTTGCAGATTTGATTGTCACAGATTTTATTATTGTTCTCTCTAAGGATCCCTAAGTTCCTTCTCAACTCTATGGTCAGTTAACAAAAAGTCGCAGTGAAGGACTAGAGGTTCCTAGAGAGAGACTCCACTAGGCATTTGTAGCTCCTCCAGTGAATTCTTTTTGTCAATGCTGGCAGATGTTGACCACAGAGTTGCACTGGAGGACTACAGACATTCCTAGAGGTTATTCACATGAGCGGAGATATGGGTTTATCCAGAATATCCCAAAAATCACATATATGCAAAACAGTTTCACACGACTTCACACAAAACCCACCATTAGGTCGTCAATAATAATATAATAAATAATAATAAATATTATTTCTAGCCCACCCTAGAAATTGAGCACAGAGTTGCATGAGGTGACCTAGGATTCCAGAAGAGATTCTCTCTCTCTCTTTTAACCTGATATTCTCTCCAGGTAAAAACATAGTGTTGTTTTTTGTTTTTTTTTTCTCATTCATAGGGGTCCTGTGTCCCTAATCCCAGCAAATGTGGAAGAACAAGTAATATATAGACTTTGGGAGAGGGGAGCAAGTATGAAGAGAAGGCATCCAGAAGAGAGAAGGATATATCATACCTACAAATAAGCTCCTTTTTCTGCACACGAATTGCAAACGATGGCAGGCCAGCCATAAAAAGTTTGTCAAAAGTATATACCTTAGTGGCAAACCTATGGCACACATGCCCTCTGTGGCATGCAAGGTCATCTCTGAGGCATATAGAGAGCACCTTAAGGCACAGGAGAGCAGGGGAGAGAGAGGAGGAACTGTGCCTTTAACTGTCTCTGGGAAGTCCCAGTCCCCGCAAATCTGTCTCTCTGGGTAAGTTCCACCCCAGAAGCCCCCCCCCCCAGCACTGGGTGACACCCGATGTGGGAATGCCATTGTGTGGGCATTCAGTCTCTAAAAGGTTGGCCCTCACTGGCCTATACAATCATAGAGAGTTGGAAGAGACTCCAAGGGTCCATCCAATCCAACTCCCCATTTGGGATTTGGTTAAGAAGGTGTGTAGGATCCTCCCCCCATAAAAATCACTCCTTCTCTCTCTCTCTCTCTCTCTCGACCATGGCAATGGCGGTGCATGCGCGAGTGGCCCACTGTCCTCCTTTTCTGGCCATGTCCGACATTTCAAACTTCTGCCCAAGAGGAAGTCATCAAAAAGCTCCATTCTGAACAGGACTAAGAATCAGGAATTCATATTTACATGAGTGTTTTTCCCTTTTGTTTTGGAATGTCCTCCATTGTCTTTAACATCCTACATTTTTCAGTGGCCTATGCCCTTTGCTGGTCACCCAGGTTGCATGGCTTGCTAACTCCCTTGGAGGGGGGTTTCAGATTACAGATAACCTCGAGAAAAGAACAGAAAGGAATAAGGACAAAACCCTTGCTCTAACCAAGACAGAGAAGCAAAATAGACAAGACAGGAACAAGGATACAGTTTGGAAACAGCACCAAACTGAGTCATACAACTTCTTTCCTGATGATTTTTGTCATGCAGAGGACATGCTTACCATGTTCATTATTTATGTCAGCACATAGATTCCATGAATTTGTTAAGCTAGGTGCCTTCTTCTTCTTCTTGTTGCCTTCAAGTAATTTGCTTGTGGCATTGTGTATTGTTTGCATTCAAGACCTTTCCAATTTATGGCGACCCTAAAGTGAACCTATCCTCGGTTTTCTTGGCAGATTTGTTCACAGGGTTTGCCCTTGCCTTACCCCTGAGGCTCACGAGGAATATGATTTGTCCAAAGTCACCCAGTGGGTTTCCTGCCTTGCGGGATTCAAACCCTGGTCTCCCAGTGTTTTATCTACTCAAACCACACCATCACACATCTTGTGTATCTTCTAGAAAACATCAATATTAGAGCATCCAGTATGTGAGCTGCTTTATCTTGGGAACTCTGTCACATGCAGCCTTGTGGGCTGAGCAATTTCAGACTGGCATGGATATTATATACTGCATTTGCAACAATGACATATGTACCAGTATTGACTGTGGAAGTGCCACATCAGTTCAGTTTGTTGGGAGTTGGGTTCATAAGGGTCCTGGAACCAAACCCAGTGAAGCTCCCGTAATTAACCAGAAGGGAGGGAAAGTAGTCTGCAGCTGTTTGGGAGCACCTTCTCTATTTTTATTTCATGTGCTCTATGACTAAACCCAAATATCACAGGAGCGAGGCAGGTAGGCCCTGGACAAGGTAAGGCCTGGTGGTGTATGCATTTGTATTATTAGTTTGGGGCCCTGCAACTAGTTCCAGTAGTTTGTGTACACTGGCATGGTGCAGTAGAGGCCAGGGTTCAAATCCCGCTCAGCCATGTAAACCCACTGGATGGCCTTGGCAAGTCCATAGTCTCAGTTCAGAGGATAACCCCCTCCTTAAGAAACTTGCCAAGAAACCCCCAGGATAGGTTCCTCTTAGGGTTACTGTAAATTGGAAATGACTTGAAGGCACACAACAGCAAACAACAATTACTCCTGGTCAGTGGCTCAAACGTCAGTACAATTTTAGACTGAACTTTAAAGACCCTCACCAAGATATTGAAACCGGTCACCAGAACAAGTTCAGCATCTTGCACAGCTCATTTAAAGTCTAGATTAAAAACCAGAGTACATTCATTGACCCACTGTCAAAGGAGTCACCAGATGCCATTGTTCATGATGGCTGCAAGAAACAACACTGACTCTGCAAGCAGTATTATCATGATTTTTTCCATGGGTTGATCCACACTGATGAGGTCAAGAAAATACAGGTTTAAGTTACAAACACATGCACATTGATGCTCTTGCACATACTTATGGCCCATGACCTATATGAAACGGTCTCAGGTTTCTAAAGTTAGAAACTGAAGTTACTTTACTTTTCAGTAAAGGAAAGACTAGGCCTATGCTTGTAAAGGGCTATAAAAGTGAGGCAAAGATTCTCTTTTTTCCAAAGTTTCAACAGGCAGGTAACTCATCATCTGCAGCTAATTAAAATGGAGTCTATGTGTGCACAATTTACAAACCTATCATTGTCCTGTGCATTGAAGTCAACAGGAATTTTGCGTGCGGAAAAACGTCAGAAGAAATATATTAGCAGCTGCCAAATGGTGTTGCCTGCAGCCCTCAGACACATAATTTGTCCACAAACGTTTTGGGGGGAAATGATTTATATTTAATAAATAGCACTGCTATCAAATGCAAGACTTCTGCAGTTGAAGACAACTCTGTGCAACACTTGCCAGGCTTTAGACTTAAGGCTGGTTCAGACATAACATTTTCCAGACATGGGATGATTGCTACAAGAGTGATTTCCATTACCAGACACATATACAAATATGTTGTGAATCATTCATATACCTTTGTCTTCAACTGCTTTTTCCTGTACCTGGTTCACTATAATTGGATGGCAGAACCCATTTGGTTTACTGCAGTGCTTGGGTGAGGGTTTAGCAGCTTACAGAAGACAGCCAAGGTGTTCTCTGCATCATAGAATAGATCAAATAAAGTCTGGAGACTTGTGGCAATTTGTAAAGCACATTTCATGTTGCACAGTGTCTTGAAGGCTTTGTTTATGAGGTGTTTAAGATTTTAAGCAAAGAAATAAACTTTAAATAACTGAATAAGTGTATTTCACCACTTCTGCTAATTTTACAACCAATTATAATCGGAACCCAAAGGCAAAGTGGCCATCACATTAGTAGAATGAGTCCACCATATTAACGGACTCTGGGAGTTGCAGTTCTGCAAAGTATGTTTTCCATCCCTTGGCAGTACTTAATTAAAAGACAAGAAAAGATACTAGCACTCAAGGGGGAAAGAAATTAAGAAAGAGACTGAAGGAATACACACACACGCACACACACATATTCTGCCAGTATTGGACAATTTATTTAGTTGTGATATGGAGGATGTGCTTTTCATGCCCTTCAGGGTTTTTTGTTTTGTTTTGTCATTTTGGGGATGATTTTCACTACCACCCTGCAAAATTGAGGTGGTACTACTTGGCCTTGGGGACCCCCGAGAAAATCATGTGCTCACAACCCTCCTTGGGTTAACCGTTAGCCCATACCTGGCCCAAAAGTTATAGTTTCCCCACCTCTGGTTTACTTAAGAGAACCCCTTCCCTTCCTTCCCCTTCTTCCTTTCTCCTCTCACCATTTTTTTCTGTCCATGATCCTGATAGAGAGCCCTTACCAATCTCATGAGGCCCAGCCCGAAGCTCTGCTTACTATCTCTCCAGCTCAGTGCTCTTTCATTAAATTATGAGGGACCTTATCTCATTGTTAAAGCACCTGCTTTCTTTATGGTTTCCATTTATTGTTATAGTGCTACTCATTTGGCAAGCCAGCACCAAGGCAGGCCATTTAGGTACTACACTCAAAGAGAGCAGGAGATGCCAACCAGTTGACAGTTTGCCAGGAGCTGGTTCATCCCAGTATTCCCTCACCCCCTCAAAGAGTAGTCTACCCAACCTGCCATAAAGGAGAAGTGTGGGTACAGCTATTCAATGTTTCACTTGCAAATTGAGAAGGCCCCAATACCCCTGTGAGGAATAAGTGTGAAAGATTATTATGAAAACTAGCCTCAAAGATGAAACATGTCAGAGCCACAGCAAGAGATAGAGCAAATGTGTAAGGTTAAAAATAGGTAGGATAGTCAATAGGGTCTTTTCGAAGCCAACAATGAGATAAGGCTCTTAAAACCAAGGACCTGGGCATGTGATAGTGCCATGTTGAAAAAAGAATGAAAAGAAAGAAAATCCAAAACCAACAAAGCACCACTAACAGCAATTACTCTCTCCTTACTCAGACCAGCATGCAAAGCTCATCTGGTTTACTGATATAACAATATTGGCTGGAATTGGCCAGAACTGAGCACTGTTATATAGGCTGAATCCCATGTGGATCCAGGGCTGGCCCTACCATTGGGCAGGATGAGATAGGTGCATCAGATGGCAGATCCTGAGGATGGTGGGAGGATAGAGTGATGGAAAGTTGGTGGACAGAGCTTTACATGCACCCCACAGCCTGCTCCTGTGACTCTTAAGTAAGCTTGATATCCTCAAGTGAAGCAGAGGCAGCCAAAATTGAAGGAAGTTTAAATTGCCTATTTGGTGGGCCGCTGTAAAGGAAAAACAGCCCTACTGATATCCCTCAGACTGCAAAATAAAGACACAGGGCAGGCTTCAGTCCTGACAGATCAGTAGTGGAAGACAGCTAAGTCAAGAGCCCCCTATTGCCAAAGGCTATTTAATTCCTTCCTAGTTAGATCCTTTTTAGTTCGGAACAGATTAAGGCCGTAGGAACCTGACAAGGCAAGGAGCATATTTTGGAGGTGTGGGTGCCACTACAAAATAACACAGCAGATTTCCTCTTCTGGATCTGGACTGGCTCTCACCTTTGTTCCTTTTGTTTTCTCCTGTCAGATGTTGGAATTAAAGCAGCCTCTCTATGTGTTTATAAGACAGGGCTCTGGTTAACTGTGCCGCAGGCCTACAGCAAGTTTATGTGAAATAAAAGCAGAAGCGAGAGAGGGTGTCAGGGCTGTCTGAAGCATCACTCCAAGCTGCACAGCTATAACAATGCTTGATTTAAAAACCACCCGCCCAGACAGCAGAAAGCTGCTAGCATCCATGTGCTTTATAACCGGTGGAAACAGTGAAGTAAACTTTGGAGCTGGTCTCCCCGGAGAGAATCGTTTACAGTTTTCACTTTGGCAGTCACCTGTCTCTTCCTCTGAACATTCTGATTTTCTCAGTATCTTATTTACATTGCCTTTGTGTATGTGTGTATTTGTGTGTGTGTTAACAATTGTCCCCAAATTGCCACACATTAGTAAGTACTGCTAGATATGCACTTCCCAGATTAAATCCAGTAAGGAGGAGCATGTAAACATGTGAAGATGTGGGTGACTGTGTACAGTATAAGAGAGGGGAGTTTAAAAAAGAAATTGCTGGAGTGAAAGGAAGTGGGGTCTGCGTATGTCAGTTGTGTACATTCAAGTCATTTCTTTTCTACTTCCTGTTTTAATCTAATACCACAAAAACTGTTTGGGTACTTAGCCCAATGCTTTGAGGCAGTAATGCATTTTATGAATGCTTTCTTATTGTTTGCTCCCTTGGGAGCAACCCTAAGGCAAACCTATCTCAGGGTTTTCTTGGCAAGATTTGTTCAGAGCAGGTTTGCTATTGCCTTCCCTTGAGGCCGAGAACATGTTACTTGCCCAAGGCCACCCAGTGGGTTTCATGACTGAGCAGGGAATCAGACCCTGATCTCCAGATCCCTAATCCAACAATCAAACCACTGCACCATGCTGGTTCTCAAGAAAGTGACAGAAAAGATTTAATGATTGTGAAAATTGCCAGATTGATAGGGGAAGAGACTGAGAAGATCATTTGCCCCTTAGGGGAGAAATTTTTCTTTATGCTCCTTTAAAAACAATAACACTCTTTTTGTCACAAAGAGGTGGCTGCCTTACTGCAACCGTATTTACATAAAAATAAAGTTAATCTTTGTTTCATAGGAATGTATTTCCAAGCAGTGGTGACTTTGATATCATTGTAACCAAACATCTGTTTGGGGTTGGTGCTACAGCGCAAAGGTTCTTCTCCATTGGATAGCTCCTTTACGGTGCAGTGTAAAACCCAGAGTGCATTCACTATCACACCCATGGCATGGGAGCTACTAGGCAGCAGTGCTTCCAGGGAAAGGTGTTCAGTTTTACTGTCCTGGACTGGCGACTCGCCCTGCAGGAATACGCAGAATCCCACTCTCATATTCTGAAAGGCATGTGTATACTACGGGTTCACCTCATCAATATGGCTTTTGACTAGCAATCTAAATCTTTGCTTCTTTTGTTTTCACACTCAAGAACAAATAACTGGAATGTTTTCTCACTGCTGTGTGAGATGATGAGAGTTTTAGTGTATTCCTCCCTCCCCCTATTATTCTAGGATCATTTTTAAAAAATTATGCTGCTCCTGCCTATGCTTTTGGGCAAAACAAATTTTTTTTCACAAAAAAGAGGGTGTTGCCCAATTTTTTTTTTGGGGGGGGGGGAACAAGGAAATCTTAAGATGTGAACAATCTCAAAGAAACTGGTCATTTTATCAGGCTGGGGTGGGGGTCCTGATGGGGGGAGGTTGTCTCAAAATCATAGTCTGGTGTTTTAAACAATTTACTTCCCTCAAAATATGTAAAAGGTACAATAATAAAACAATAACACAACAGGGAAATCAATTTGTGCAAAATGAATACTTTTGACCCCATCAACTGTGTGCATATTTGAACACTGTTTCTGCTCTTCCAAACAGGAATGATAAGGTATCAAATGGTAATATTCCATAGCTGGTAAACTGGCTCTTTGTATTTTCTTGCTAAATGGTGAACCTCCTTTAAAAAAAAAATTATTATCCTCACCACTTGGAATAAAGAAAGAAAAAACAGCTTTCCCAAGTGCTTATAAATACATATTGGCAAGTTACCATTAAAGTTCACCAAAGTTCATTAGTTTGGATAGTGACAGAAAGTAAAGGCCATTAAGAATGAAGAATGCCTACTCTATTCAGCAAAACAGCAGTGTTTAATCAGAAATACTTGCAAATCACTGCACTATGTCATCAAATCTTGGCCTTCATACAATGCAGGGCATCTGTGCTCATGGAACTGCTTCAGCAAATGGGATCAAGATCAAGGTGATCTTCTCTCTTTTCTGCAGGGTCCTTTGGGCACCCTGAAAATCTGCTCCAGCAGTCTGAGACCTAGAAATTATTTTGGAGCTATAGGGGTGTGGAGAAGGGGAAGACATTCTGTCATAATACTTTCTTCTTAACCTAGCTATTCTCAAGGTGCTTCATTCCGATCTTCCTATCAGAGTTCTTGCAAAACTTTTTAGTGGCCAAAGAAGCAAGAGGGATGAACAAGAAACATTGATATGCGATCAGGGAAAACGACATGAGCACAGGAACTGTCGCCTTCACTTCTGTCCCAAATTGACTGGGAAATACAACTTCCACACTTGATTCAATCCCCCATCCTCATCGCTTTATACTGATTCTTCTTCTTCTTCTTCTTATATCTCCTAATCATATGCTCTGGGAATCTGTGTGGGGTTTTTTTTTAAAAGGTATCTGTTTCACAGGACTCTGCATAAATTGCTGAAAAATATGTGGGATATTTCACAGACACATGGCAAGCTCCAGCTCCAGCAAATAAGTACAAGCCTTGCCATTTGTTTAGAATTCAGTTCCTATTCAGTACCCATAGTGAGAATTTGGGGACTATAGCTATTTGGTAGGCATTTGGAAAAGACAGTTATCAGCTCTTTTAGTGCAGTCTGACAGTTTGACCCAATATCTTTGTTAGTGAGTAGTTTTTAAAATAATAATAATAATAATAATAATTAAAATCACTCAAACTTCGGGGAGTTAAGAATTAAAATGCAGCTGCTTCCTGATGTGAGGAAATCTCTCAGAGAATCTGAAAAAGACACTGCCAGGTCAGTATAGGCCCCACTTATAGGTATTAGAGAAACAAACTTTTAGAAAGCCTTAGGTCAGCAGAAATATTTCCTTTTTATTTTTTCAAGGCATACATTTTCCTTGCAGAATTCTTTTTAACTCATTCATTGCAAACATCTTTCACAAGAATGAATGAGTCAAAGAAAGAAAAACCAAAGAAGTCCTTCATTGCAGCATGATGTACAATTAATTTTTTTGATATAAACACACAGGTTTTTAACACTTTTAAAAGCCTGAACTATAAGACTTGAGTGATGAATATCCAAATATTCTTCTTTTTATTCAGGATACAGGAGATGCCACAACCTATTCCGCAGCTGAATTTTTATTCCCAAATTCTATTTGTTGCAGAATATTTGTGTGTGTGTGTGTGTCTTTGACTTAGACGCGCCAGCATGGTGTAGGACTAAGACTCTGGAGCCCAGGGTTCAAATTTTCACTCAGACATGGAAACCTATTGGGTGACTTTGCGTAAGTCTCTCAGCCTCAAAAGAAAGCCATGGCAAACTTTGCCAAGAACACTTTTCATCTTAGGGTCCTCACAAGTAAAAAAATCAAGGTCCACAACAACAACAGTCATTTGACTTGGGTTTCTATATCAGTACAATAATGTTTTGAGGTCTAGTTCAGCCTTTTTGTATTTAATGGTAGTAATCTGAATTTCTTGTAAAACAGAACCACCAAATCTAGACATGGCATGAGCCAAATGCTTAAGCTGCCTCTGATATGAGTATGTTTCAATTAAGTTCATATAAATTTCAAGAGAAGATGGGGTTTAGTACTATTATTTTTGTTGTTGCTGCTGCTGTGCACCTTCAAGTCATTTCTGAGAAGTTTATCTTTTATAATTTATTTATAATGATGCTAGGAACAATCTATCGCATGGTTCAGGGACGTAGCTAGGATTTTGGGAAGGGGGGGAGTCCAGACTAAGTGCCACCATTATAATGGGGCTTGAGTGCAGTGTCGCAGCAGCACACACCATTCATTTTTCTAATGGAAGGGGGGGTCCGGACCCCAAGGACCCCCCCAGCTACATCCCTGCATGGTTTTCTCTGCAAGATTTGTTCAGAAGGGGGTTTGCCCTTGCCTTCCTCTGAGTGTGAGTCAGTGTGATTTACCCAAGGTGCCTTTCCATGGCTGAAGATCTCCAGAGTCCTAGCCCACTGGCTCTCACACTATTATTTACCTATCAGATACCTTCTATATGTCTAAATCTCTATATTTATAGTAAGGTGTATGGCTCCTGCTTACGAATCAAAGTATTTATTTTTAAGGGGGAGGAGTTAATATAGGTTTGTATACTGTGAGCACTGATGTATCTGTGTGTATATTTGCCATACCCTAGTATTTTGTTATGATCTACTCAGATGTTAAATATCACGTTTTTTGCTGCTAGCTAGCTAGCTTTGAATTTTCAGTGACAGCCAAGCTTTCGGAACAGACTTGATTAAAATCTGAGTCAGGACACCACAATGAGAATTCTGCAGTTGAAAATATCAGAACATAATCTAGCATCAGAGTTGTTAGATGCCTTTGGTTCTGGGTGCTATTTCCTTTTGTTGCAACCCTGCAAATAGTATCTACTGCACTTTAAAAGGAAAGGTTACTTTTTGTGGCTTTGTTGGCTGGGGGAATTCTAGAAGACAGTCATCCAAAAAAATAACATTTTTAGCCTATGAACTGAATGTTCCATAGCAGCATCATGACTAGTACAGATTTATTAGCCATGAATTTATGCAATCCTTGTTCAAAACTACTTGAACTAGTGGCCAGCACCACATTTTTGGTAGCAAATTCCACAGATTAATTGGATACTCACTGTGTGAAGAAATACTTCCTTGCCTCTGTTTTTAATTTTATGAAAATCAGTTTCACTGAATGGCCCTGAGTTGTCATAATTTAAAAGAGGGGATGGGAACTACTTTCAAATCACTCTGTCCATATCACTTACATTTTTTTTAGAAAGCTCACAGTTTTCACTGGGACTTACTCCCTAGTAAGTTTCTTCAGGACTGCAGCCTGAGGCCTTGTCTGCATGGGCCAAAAGGCTTGTTTTCCCCTTGTTCTGGTGTTGTCCTGTTCAGACGATATGCATCCCAAACCGTGGTTCTGGTGCGAGCAAGTCTGGAGGACATCTGGCATGTTCCTCACCAGAACAGCTTTTAAAAGAATTTTTAAAACTTACCTCTTACTCTGGATCTTCCAAAAAGAATCGGAGCCTCCTGATTTCATGCCGCAGCAGCTGTCTGTATGGGCTGCCCAGTGCATCCATCACTACCATGAGTTTCTTGTTCTGAAGTCAGAACAAGACACCTGCCACCAGGTCCTCCTTCTGACCTCAGAAGTGAGTGGCCTGCAGCAGTGGTGGATGTGCCAGGCAGCCTGGCAGGATGCCCATGCAGACAGCTGCAGTGGTGCAGGAACAGAAGGCCAGTTAATGGGGAAGTAGGGGCAGCTGTGGTGCCATGATACTCCAGGCTGCTTCTGGAGTATCCTGGCCAGTGCAGACAAGGCCTTAGTTGCCTTTTTCTCTACATTAAAAAAAACACCTTAAACTCTTCACCTCTTCTTCTAGGGAATGTCCTTCTGGGTTCCTTTTCTGTGATATGCTTAGATGCAACATCCAGAATCACAAATATTTATTTTACCGTTAAAACTATTTGCATCCTATCCTGTATCAGTAGAGCTCAGATACTGGCAGGGATTCCCCCACCCCCTTTCCCAAATCTCCAGTGTGGAATCTGCCCTTTTCACACCCACTGATGGGGTGGTTTTGTTGTTTGTTTCACATCTTGCCTTTCCTTCAAGAATTTCAGTGCTCACAATAATAGTTTTCCTTCCAGAGCTTTGAAAAATTACCTTTTTTGGACAGGAACTTCCAGAATTCCACAGCCAGCATGGCAAATTGGCTGTGCTGGAGAAAGAAAATATGGGAACTATGTAGTTAAAAAAAATGGTAACATTCCAAACCTCTGTTTTTCAACCTCATTTTTATCTTAGCAGAAGACTTATGAAGTAGGCTAGGATAACAGATAGCAACCTATGGCACTCTCATGAGTTCAACAGCTGACTCTCCCAACTCCCCAGTTGAAATGTGGTACTGAAGAAAAGTTCCACAGATACCAAAACAAAGGAATGGCTCTGAGAACAAATTAAGCCTGAGCCATCAATAGGAGCCACGGTGGTTAAACTGAGGCTTTCATACTTTGGCCATATCATGAGATGACATAACTTTCTGGAAAAGACTATAATGTTAGATAAACTGGGAGGAAAGAATAAAAGAAAGAGACCATACTGCAGTTAGATTGACTCCATCAAGAAAACCATGGCTCTGAATATCCAAGGCTTGAGCAGGGCAGCTGGTGATCAGGGATCTTGGAGGTCTCTCATTCATAGGAGTTTATCAGACAAGGGAAATTGGAAGTATAATCCAATGGCAATCTGAACACAATCATGGGGTTTAACGTTATTGTGTGATAACCCACTACAGGCAAATTCGGGCAATGGGAAGTCAGTCCAAACGCAATCATGTGGCATGCTATTTTGGGGCAATGGGAAGCCATTTCAAATGCAATGAGCATTCACGTAATTGCGCTAAGCTAGCGACTTTAAGTGAATGCATTCTGGCCCCACTTTCTTTTCATTCAAATTTAAGAGAAATTCCTCCCGTTTGATAAACTCCATAGAGCTGCCATAAGTTGAAGTTGACTTGATGGCAAAAAACAACATAGCTATCTCACTTCTCACTCCAGACTCCACTTCAGTACCTAAACTAATCAAAATAGTCCACTGAAAAGCTGGAAACATTCTGCATCCTGTGAAAGTGATGAAAAATGATTGAGAGTTCAGTGCTGGCCAAAATAACCAAGAGATATTTTAAACTACTAAACATATTTATAAACATACAAAGAAGGAATACAGAAAAGCCAGCCATAAAACACACAAGGGTAAGTGGGTAAGCTTTTGGAGCACTCTTTAGATCCAAATGGCTGCAACACGTGCACGTAAATGGAAAAGATATTTGGTAAAATATATGAAACATATGTTTTTTGTTTGTGTTTCTTGCAAAAAGTGAATTCTACCTGTATACAACTTTGACCATGAATGCACTATTGTGTGTAACAAAAATGCATTTATAAGCAAAGCAACTGGTTAAAATTTTTTTTAGAAGGAGTCATATTGTTAATGTTAATAACTTGGAGGCTATCAGGTTCCATATTAAATTTTTTTAGTGGTGGGGCTTGCTATGCAAAGACCAGCACTTTTTCATACTTGATGGATTAAACAGTTTCAATATGGTGGAAATTCAGGAAACGATTAAATAAAACAGATAATATTCTACCCTGGAGCTGGGAAGGAGGGAGGGAAACCCCTATCATCAGGTTTTAAGAAAACTCCTCCAGCTATTCCTGTATTGGGCCATATTTCTTTCCATTAAGAGCTGAATGAGAACATTTATCATTTGCATAGACTGCTGCTCCTTGCAATGTCTACATTGCTAACCAAATGCTCCCATAGAGCTTTCAGTTCCAAACAGTAATCTGGGAGCACTAGTTTCACATTTAACTTCATTTATTTATTAATTTAAAAATGCACAAAGCTGTGGCTTGGGTTAGTTGAGTGAGTTATTAGTATTGGTCTTTATTCCCAAAGCTGTCACTTCACCCAAGGAGAAATGCTTCTCTGTTGTGTTAAAGGACATCTCAGAGTAAGTATTTTGCAGTTTATCTGTGTAAAACTGTCATTAACTGAGTTCCTGTCTGCACAGGCCAGGATAGTCTGAGGCAGCCTGGAGTATCCTGACCCTGGAGCTGTGCCAACCTCCCCTTGTTTCTTTGGCCCTTTGTTCCAATGCCAGGTGACTGTGCCATCCGTACTTCTGCCACGGTGGTGCATTGATTAGGTTTGAAGTCAAACCAGGCACTCAGTGATCAGATGGCTTGGTATCTCATTCTGATCTGAGAGAGAGAGAGAGAGAGACTCACAGCAGATGTGCTGGCTGGTGCAGTGGGTTGCTTTGCAAACAGCTGTCTGGTGTTGGAATGGGGGCTCTAGATCTTCCGGGAAGATCTGGAGCAAACAAGGATGGTATTTTAATTCACATTAAGAGGGGTATACTCTGGTTCTGGATGGACTGGACATCATCCAATCTGTTAGCACCAGAACTTGGGCTTGGATCCTGCATTGGCCACCAAGAGGATGTGTGTGTGTGTGTGCTGTTTTATTTAGACTGTGCAGGCAAGATCCTGGAAGCAGACTCATGAACACAGGGAAATTTACTACCCCACTTCTGAAATTCTTTTCCATGGAAAAAGGACATAGTGATTGTTGTTGCTGTGTGCCTTCAAGTCATTACTGACTTATGTTGATCCTAGGGCAAATCTATCATGGGCTTTTCTTAGCAAGATCTGTTCAGAGAGGGTTTGTCATTGCCGTCCCCTGAGGCTGAGAGAGCATGACTTGCCCAAGGTCACACAATCCCACTGTTTGTGTCCAGCCACTAAAACAGAAATCATAAGAAAAGTGGAGGCTAGTGAAGAAAAAGATCACCTCTGGATTTATTTTGGAAGAAGCTTTCAAGTAGTCTCTAAAAGGTTCAAAATGATTTTATTTGCACAACACTTACCTGACCTGTTTGTTTTATTTCCCATGTGCATATTGTTAGTTTTGGATAAAAGGCACATTGAAATATGTTGAGCTGCTCTTCTTTTTTGTGGGGTGGGAATGTATTCCTATTCTTTCCATGTAATATTTTGCCTGTGGTGCGGAATTTTCTGCTAATGTAGCAATGCATAGGAACATATCTATTTCCTTAACTGAGATACACCAGTAGTTTAAGTAATCTAGCTGATTTCAGTAGGTCTTTCCTTTGAGTTAAAATTTAGGATTATATTGTAGCCTAACACCACAAATCCTAGGTATGTCTACTCAGAAGTCAGACCCCCCCCCTGATTTTAATGGGACTTAGTTCCAGGTGTATGTATAGAATTGCAAGTTTAGCTGCATTTGGCATCTGAATAGTTTACACTGTGGCTTCCTATTTAGGGGTTAACAGGCCGTATTGTATGACAGAACTGAGCTCAAAGCAAAGAAAGATGTCTTGTGTTTAAAATGTCAGCAGTAGAGAAACATGTTCAGCATAAGGCCACTGAGCAATGATACACCTGGCAGAAGAACTGAACCT
The DNA here is from genome assembly GCF_019175285.1 of Sceloporus undulatus. Classification (NCBI taxonomy): domain Eukaryota; kingdom Metazoa; phylum Chordata; class Lepidosauria; order Squamata; family Phrynosomatidae; genus Sceloporus; species Sceloporus undulatus. The sequence goes on from NC_056523.1 coordinate 232,801,266, forward strand.
GGCTAATAATGTCAAACCCTTCCCAACCCACTTGAGCCTCATGCATCATTCCAGACATATCCATCAACACGATAGGCAGGATCTTCTGCCCTAAACCCAGTGGGAGGTACAGGAAAAAGTGGAAATATAAGTCTATTGATAAGTCACATTTCCCTAGATTTACACTCCTCTCCCTTTGCAAGGTCTTCTCCTCTTTCCTCCTGAAAGCTGTTAAAAGCAAGATTCTACTTCCTCCTAGATGGAAAAGAATGTGGTGAAAAATACCTTTGGCAGTATCCATCTGGGAACCTATGTAATGAGGGCCTGTCAGTCTTGCACAGCCAGGAGCTAAAAAGACATCATCTTCATGGCATTCCTTGTTTCTACTTCTTTCAGTAAAGAGAGCCATAGTTTTTCTTAAACTAAGCTTCAAGAACAAAAGGTTTTGTCCAAGGCTAATCGATGACACCACTCATCTACCTTTTCTTTCACACTGTAAAGAGACCATACAGTGCTGAAAAATACTAAATATGATTTGGATAGTGATAGGAAAATCAGCCATTTTACTATCGTCTACATTCCAGCTTTTTAAGCCCCAAGTTTCTCTCCAGCCCAAATAAAAGGAAATTTGCAATTTTTGATAAATTCTTTAAAAGCAAACTGAAACAAAATTCTTCCCATTTTGCACCAGCCAGATGCAGCAGCCACATGTTTCCCTAACGCTTGCTGCCAATTAGCTGTAAAATACGAACAGCCTATTAGAAGAAAAGAGGTGGCAACCCTAATTCAGTACCAAAATGAAAAGGGGTGGCAACCCTAATTCAGCCCTGACATGTTTGAATACAGCTTTTGTATTCAACTTTTAAAGACCAGCTTTTAAGATTTAAGTGCTCCAAAGCTCAGAGCCTGGTTGGATGAATCAGCTTCAGTTCCTCCCACATTCACATTTGTTTAAAATCTTGCATTCTTTTTATTCCATTTATTAAAAAAAAAATCCTCTGAATTTTGGTAACGTCCTACCAAAACAAAAGAAGTGAAAAAAAAATCCTCACCTATCTAGATTTGAATATCCAGTGTTGAAAAATGCATACATATACTCAGGAATGAGTGACAGGGAGAGAATGTCTTCTATGCACCTGCTGCAAATATATACCGAAGAGATACACGTGGGCACCTAATTTACTTTAGTTCATAATGGAAGAGGAAACCAGATTATGGCCCTCTCCAGATGGGCCTAAAGTGCGCCCTCATCGTGTGCTAGGGGTTCGCCGAGGGTGCATCGCCCATACGTGCCTCACCCTAGCACGTGACGAGGGTGTCAAAATGGCATTGCCCTGTACACATGGGCGCCGCCATTTTGACATGATAGACACTTAGCGTCTGCACGTCCCGGTGTCATTGTGACATCACGAGTGCGCCATTGGTGCACTGTGGTATCACAATCGCACCGTAAGAAGAACCCACTTTTTGTTGTGCGAGGGAGCCGTGCGGTTTGTCCGCTGCGGCTCCTTCATGCAGCAAAACAAGGTGCTGGCAGACCACCCTTTTTAGGTGGTCTGTATCCCGCCTAAGCTTCTGTTTTATACATGCTTCCTGGATTATTGATTATTTATACTAAATCTTATTCCCCAAACTGGGACTGAAGGCAGCTTACATATTAAAATGAGCATGATGTGGTTAAAAACATACGAATGGTCAACAGGAAAGCAGAATTAAACTACTAACATTATTAAAACAATTTGAAACATATACACTTTAAAAGAATTAACAGTAAAATTTAAAACAAATACCGCACCCTCTCAAAAGTTCTTTCCTTTAAAAAAATGTGTTCTAAAACCCAGTCAGAATAAAAGAAATTATCACCTGCCAACAGGACAGCAAGGAGGGAGCCATTTTAGCTCCCCTAGTTAAGGGAGTTCCAGAGCCTGGGGCAGCCACTGAGAAGGCTCTATCTCATGTACCCACCAGCCATACCTGGAAAGGTGGTGGGACTGACAGGGGGTCTTCAGAGGTTCCCAGCATGTAGGTAGCTTCATAGGATATATGGCCTGTCAGATAGCCTGGGCCTAAGATGTATAAGGCTTTATAGGTCATGACCAGCACTTTGAATCTACTGTCTTATTTAGTCCTTCTCCTTGCCAAACATTAGGTCTGGCAATAATGCTGTGTGAGAGTGTAGCTGGGTGTTGAAATGAAGAGGCAACGCTCCAAATAGCTGCTGCAGATCTGATTTCTTCATCCTCTGGGGATGGGGAGACAAAGCAGTTGAGTAGGTTTTCCTTTGGTAGGTGGAATCTCTGGCCATATCATAAGTGTGACTAGCAACCAGACTGGCTGCATAAGTCATGGTGGCAGCATTCCCTGCATCCCCACGTTGTATATAGAGCTCTCCATATTGTCATATTTTTCATATCTAGAGCCAGGCATGTTTTAAGAGGTCATGAGGACCTTTGTAAAACATGGAAATTTCCAATGGGAAAGGCATGTGGCCCCAAAGATATGTGGAGGACCTAGGTAGTATCAAGAAAACGGTTCAATGGGTGTGCTGATCATTCTGTTCTCCCCAGGCTGTCTGCATACTCTCTTGCAGCAAGAGGCAAAGGAGGCCTCATTGCACCAAGGCTAGTAAGCCAGATTTCTTACCTAGCCCCCTGCCTGGAAACTGTAGAAATCTCATTCCTCCATGATACTTTCCAGTAGGATTTCCCAAGTATTTAAAAAACCTTTTCTTATACAATTTACTAAGAATATGGTGTTAAGTGGTCTAGTTGGCCAAGGGTCAGCTAAGCCAAGACCCAATCAGACTGAAGCTGTGCTGAATTGAGCCCCATTCAAGCTGAGTGATGCCAGAGATTACTTAGACCCTGCACCCTGGACTAATTTTGTTCTGGCATTGTGACTAGGCCCCAGGACTCTAGAGGAATTTGAGTAGATGCCACTCAGATCTTCCATTGTCCTATCTGTCTTTTGTTTGGCTCTTCTGATGGCACAATTCACTTTTCTTGACTGCTATCTTGGCAAATCTTCATGATCAGCTGACAGAACAGGACAGCATTTCTGCCACAAGAATGTGACTTTTCTTAATAAAAAAGGTTTGTGACTATTCCTAACTCCCTACAGCTGGCCCATTTTTAAGTTAAGATTGCACTGTCACTTGGTTAATTTTTAAACAGAAGTTGGATTGTTCTTTGGGAGGCATTAGCCATGGACTTCCTACACTGACATAGGTTTAGACTAGATGCAGGGGAGCCTTCCACCTCTAAAATTCCATGATGCAATGATTTGTAACTAACAGATGTATGAGTCTTTACTGATGAGTCACTTATTCCCCAGACCCAGGAGTTATAGCACAATGTTCCAGTAACATGTCTGAAAAACAAGTTGGGGCTCTGTTACCAGCAAAACAATAGAGACAGAAAGGATGGGAACTGGAATCTCTCTTAAAAGTGGAGCCAGATTCCTACTCTTCATGATCAACATGCTTCCTCAGTTATCTGTCCCTATACCTAAACTGCCTGGGAGTTTAAAGATACTACAATATTTGATGACTGCACAAACTGAGACAATAATGAAGATTCTGTTATACAGTAGCTCCTCCCAATTCACAGGAGATCTGTCCTGGACACACACCCCTGTGATAATGGCAACTCGCAAATATTTGAGTCCCACTGAAAATAATGGTGTGTGTGCCTGCCCATGGGTGCGTGCCATCATTTTGTCCCTCCCTGTTTGTCCCTCCTGTGAAGAGCGAGACTGCAGACTCCAAGTCCACAAAACGGGAGGGACAAGTGTACTAAGTATATTATGGGTATTTGTGGGGGTCCCCAGAAAAGATCTTTCAATTTGGACATACACAATGTCAAATAATAAAGGCTTCCCATTATTTTTACCCATTCTTGATTCTCAACTTTTACTTAGGCATTCTACTCATTAGAGCCAGTGTGTTGTAGCGGTTGGACTAGCACACTGCGAGAGTAGGATCTGAATCCCTACTCTTTGACAACTTAAAGCCCCAGGAATCCACTATGTGGCCTTAGGCAAGTTACAATCTCTCTGACTCAGAGAAAGTCCCCCCCCCTGCAGACCATGAAAACTCTGTAATAGGTTTGCCCTAAGTAAGAAATTACTTGAAGGCACACAACAACAACAACAACAACAACAACAACAACAACAACAACCTACTCTTTAACCATCTTGGCTCACAAATGTTCATGTTACATCGATTCCACAAATACACTTATGTAAATGCATGCATGAGTTGGTTGTTTTCCAGTAAGATCATATTTGTAAATACTTATCAGACCCTCTGACATATTTTTTCCCCAGTGGCAAACAATTGCCCGGTATGTAGTGGACTGTCATCTTACAGCCAGTTCCTAATTCTATTCTTACTTACAGTTTCATTATTTAAAAAAAAAAATGGGCATGGGGGCAACTTATAAAAATCACATGCCCATTTATTCTCATTTGCTCTATGCTCCTTTATGTGAACCATTCTCTGTATATTTAGCTTGGAAGCATTTGTGACAAAACAATCTTATGGCAGTTCCTGGCTTTGCCTGCTTTGTTTTGCTTTAGTCTGAAGTTATGATTGGGCGGTACATGTCCTTGATATTAATAATTGCTCTGAGTGCTGGTTTGCTATTTAACTTGAAACTAAGGGACTGTAAAATAATGGATAATAAGAGTCTTTTTTTTTTTTTGCCACATTCAATTTTTTAAAAACCCTCTGCAACAATCAAAATTAGGGAATCATACATGGAGGGGGGGAAGAGAAAATTGCTAAGACAAAGATTTGCTCAGAGTGTTGTTAGCAATGCATTTTTTTTTAAATTGTGACTTTTTGCTACTTTGCATGCATACAACTTTTTAAAAGTACGCACCAAACGAACCTGGCCCTGTAAAAGGTATCATTTTTCCAAATTTATTTCTTTTGTACAAAGGAACAAAGACCACAAATTCACTTGTAAACTGGTGCATGCAAACCTCAAACACTTTCCTAGAGCAATGCTTATTGCCTAGATGCTACTGCAATTAGGATTTATTCCATTTTATTTTACACGGCTGGAATTGTGAATGAATCAAATTTCCAGTCCACTTTGATTATCGTACTAAACTATGGAAGAGATGAAAGGATAAGGTAAAATAATGGAAACAAAGTTTGTGCTCCAGAGGGGTTCTTTCTTCCCTTTTTGTTGATAACACATTAACATTTATGGGCACAAGACTTCGCTGTACATAAGAAAAAAGAGATACAAAGAGTCAGTTACACTCTGCTGGATCATAAAAGGCTGTCAGCTCATCAGTGGCTTCCTATGATGTCATCATCAAGTGCAAACTGGAGCAGTTAAGCTTTGAGAAGCTGGAGATGAAATTACCAATTTAATATTGACCCAGAAATAGAGCTCAATAAGGCTAACAAAGTAGACTTAAATATATATTTCCCCAACCCTATAAAAATATATCAAAGGCTTCATTTTCAAAGGCACTAGAATAGCAGGCCATTTGGAAAGAATATCCAGCACAAGAGCCCTTGGTGGAAAAAGTAGCAGGCAGCGTGGAGGAGCAGGTGAAGTCGAGGTACAGGCAGGCTCTATAGGACTGTAAAAACCACTCAGCTTGAGAACCAGCTGGGACCAAGTTTGCCTTTATACGGAGACCATTTTGCCACTCAGGTATCCTAGAGGGGCCTTAAAGCAGGGATAAATTACATTTATGGTCACTTTAAGATGCCACTGTGGTCTCCTTCTTCAGCCACTCATTTGTCCCTGAGGACATTCAGAATGAGAAACATTGCTCTCTCTTTTTTAAAAAAGCAAATTATACCAGGGCATCTTAGTAAAATGTAAAATGCACAAAAATGAAAACCACACAATATATTGTTACCTGTGCCTCTGATCTTATTAAACCTAATAATTAAAGTGTGCACATGCAATATATATATAAATAGTAATGATGGGTTGAAAAGTGAGTTTTGTTTTGTTTGTTTGTTTTGCTTCAGTCTGAAGTTATGATTTTTATTTTTACTTTTTTTGCTTTAGTCTGAAGTTATGATTGGGTGGCCTTTGTTACAAAATGTATTGTAGCAATTATGTAATTTTGATAACCAATGAAGAATCCAATCCGATTAACCCATATAATTGAGCCTGGACCAATGGCTATCACATGAGAGACACAGTAGCAGAAGAGGACAGAAAAAGAGAACAAAGGATCCAAGGAACAGTTAGTGAACAGCGACTAAATACAGGAGCAGATGAAGGCGACTAAGGAATTGTGAGATGCTTTGTAAATGACATAGGGTTGGGAAATCCAAGGGGAGAATCAACAGATAGCAACTGGGAGATTGGAGCAGCCTTTTGCAATCATCATCCTCATCCTGGAAGAGCCCTTTAAATAATTTTCAAGTTTTAAGAGATCCCCTGCATAAAAATGATTATGTTGTTGTTTGTTGTTAACTACCCCCAAGTTGACCCTGACTCACAGTGATCCTGTGGATAAACTATCTCCAAGAACCCCATCCTCCACTGCTCTGCTTAGTTCCTGCAAATTCAGACCTGTGACCTCCATAATTGAGTCCATCCACCTGGCCTGTGGTCTTCCTCTCTGTCTGCTACTCTGCCTACCTAGCATAACTGCCTTCTCCAACGAGTCATGACTTCTCATGAAGTGGCCAAAGTATGGCAGCCTCAGTTTAAGCATCTTAGCTTCCAGGGAGAGTTCAGTCTTAATCTATTCAAGGACCCATTGGTTTGTCTTTTTGGATGTCCACACCATCCTCAGCACTCTTCTCCAGCACCACATCTTTTCTTTCTGTTGGATTTCTTCGTTGTCGAATTCTCACATTTATACATGGTAATGGGGAATATAATGTCCTGGACAATTCAAAATTTTTGCTCAGTTTTATATCTTTACACTTTAGGATCTTGTCTAGTTCTTTCATGGCTGCCTTTCCCATTCCTATTCGTATTTCTTGACTGTAACCTCCCTTCTGGTCAATGATTGATCCAACACATGGGAACTCTTTTACTATTTCAATTTCCTCAGTGTCTAGCTTAAATTTATCTAAATCCTCCATAGTCATTATTTTTGTTGTCTTTGGGCCCAAACAGAGGGCCCTTTGAAAGAGCCGTCCTGGTGGCTTTGGAGTGCGGCGTTTAAACACCGAATGTTATGAAGGCGCTGTGAAGCTGCCTGAACATCGGTGAGCTGCCCAGATGTGGGCAGTTTCCAGAGGCACAGTTTACATGCTGCATGCCACTGGAGAGTCACAGAGCCGCCATGGGGCCATGGCAGCGCTGGCAAAGCTGGCTTTTCCCTGGCCAAAAAAGTAGTGGATCTTTGCCACTCCTTTTCAGTTGGGTTCATGGTGGGTTGGGGCCGGGCTGTGTGGTTTCCGTGGCCCCAATCTATCTTCGGAAGGGACAGCTTCAAGCTGCCTCTTCCTACCCATCTGCCTCCCCCCCCCCTTTATGTTCAGTAGTAAGCTTGCCTACGATTTATCTATATTTAAGGAAATGAGGGATACCAAGAAGACGTTTTAGGTACTTTGGAGCACAGTTCCAGGGTTTGTTATTTCTGTGACTCTGTGATGCAAAAGGCTGGGGAGCAAACCCCTGCAAGGTTGCCACCATTGCAGCAACAGGAGTTCTAATGCACAAACTGTAAGTGTAGGTTCCTAAATTTAATGACTATTAATAACTGCTAATATTTCATGGCAATGGAAATATTCCATGAATGGAATGTTCATCCCATCAGTGGTCAGGGCTGGCAAATACAGAATGTTTTCTGAATTTGCAGAATGGAATGAATGCAGAATCTAATGAAACTGCCCATTTCATTAGATCAGTGACTCAGAAGAAATTCAAATGATTGTTACCCCTCATTCAATCAAAGTGCTGGTTGCAGAACTGTCCTGTTTACTGTAAGGTGATGCAAGTGATGTACACAGTGTCCCCCATGAATTTTCCATTTTAACTTGAGTTATTTTACTGAAGAATTAATCAAGAAAGAGGATTTGTTATGTCTGATCAACTTTTTGGATACAAGATTCCTATATAATATACTTTGCTGCTGAGAGTGGGACATGCCTGGTGATGTGTGTTATAAACACTTGGCTATGAGTAGCTCTCTTTTCCCTCACTTTTCTCATTTCAGTTTCTGTGGGCCATCCAGTTGTGAGCACCTCTGCCAGAGAGCAAATGGTTGCATTTAGAAGTAATAAACAACTTCAGTATTTACATATACTGCATACAATCACTTGCATGTATAATGAGGAATAATAAAATCAGGACATGAGGTAAGCACATATTGTGTGTTTTTCATGTTTATGTGTTTTGCATTTTACTAAAAGGCACCAGACCCCATATCATCTTGGAAGCTAAGCAGTGTAAGCCTTAGGGAGTACTGAGATGGGAGACCACCAATGAATACAAGGTTGGCTATATTTCAGAGGAAGGAACTGCCAAAACCACCTCTAGCTTAAGAAAACCTATGGAATTCATGGGATCTCCATAAATCAAATGGTGACTTGAAAGTGCATGTATGCACACACATACACAATGCTGTGGAATACTTTGCCTTTAAAAAAACAAACACATTGTTTGTCATTCTAAACCCCTAGGGGAAAATGAATGGCTAAAGACGACAACAGCGGTGGCATCTTAACATGACTATTGTCCCTTACCATATTTCTTTTGCAGGTCTAGCCCAAATTCTTGGTGTCATTTCCACTCTCTGGCCAGGGAAGGATGGATTTTATCATGGTGTTCTATGATGAACAGCATAGAACATAGATAGCATGCAGGTTGTCTAGGGTCCTCATGGTTTTGGTTTTTTCCCTTTGGGCATGGACTTTTTACCATGCCATCCCGGTCCCTTTAAGTCTTTCTGGTAATCTTATTTGCTCTGCACCTCCTAGTTTTAGTCCAGTTTGTTCATCATGATAGTAAAGAATCTTGCAGTTTTTCTCTTGGGGGCTCTCCAGGAGGATTACTAACTGCTGCCATCCATGGGCTGCTCTATTTCACATAGGCTTTATGTTGTTTGTAAGGTACGGGCTGCCTTACTTTTAATTTTGCATTTCCTTCCCATTTCACCATCCACCATGTCTTTATATTGGTGGTAGAAATGCAGGTGGTATTTCAAAAGTCATTGGGGCACAAGTTGCAAAAGGAGGTCAGCATTTCTTAGGGAAAAAGTACCATCCCTCAGCAAGTGTAGATGAGTGTTCAGGGAACTATTGGGTCATCAAAAATTCTTCCATTTGGATGTTACAAATGCCTTGAGGATTTCATGGGCCACAATGAAGAAAAGAAATTATATTCCGGATACAAATGAAATGGAGGATGAGAAGTGCATATCCTCTAACATTTCACAGATGAAAACTAGGACATGTGGCCAAGCAAAATCAGAATTAGTCAAGTTGGCAAATGTTATTTATGAGGAAGGACAGACAATCTAGAAGGGGCTGCATCAGTTTGCTTTTGCCTAAGGAACTTAGTGTACTGCAATATAAAGTGACTTACCGCTCCCGATTTGAAGCCAAATTCGGTCTGCCTCCTGGTTTTATCACATGGCTTTTGCCCCAAAACCACCATCCAGTAACAGCCTGCTCCAATACTGGTCCCTGAACTCACCTTGGTGGCCATTTTTCAAAGTTGGGAGCTTTCTGACTTTGAAAAATGGCCAACAAAGCAAGTTTGGGGACCAGTTTTGGAGCCAGGCTGTACCGAGATGGTGGTTTTCGGGGCAAAAGCCATGCAATAAAGCCAGGGGACGGCCTGAATTTGGTTTCAAATCGGGAAGGTAAGTCACTTTATATTGCTGTGTGCTAAGCTCCTAAGTCTATTGAGAAGAGCAAGATTCTGCTCCCTCTTCTCATCTGCCTTTTGTTGATTTAAATCAATGCAAACTACTTTTTGTACTGGGGTTATTTGCAGCAAAGTAATCTGAGGAGAAAGGGGAAAGTAGAAGGAAGAGAGAGAAACTGGGACATTTTTAAAAGCAGATGAAAAAGTGGAAAGTCAGAGGATTAATCAGGACTATCCTTGCCAAGTCAGAACACTTGGACCTTATGGAAATGACATGTGCTTGGATTTCCTGTCAATTATAAGGAGGGCATATAAAAGTTCTGGTTTGTATCTCACCACCATTTGCTAAAGCAATTTAATTAGGTTGGAGGTTTTCAAATGTAAATTATATCTTGCCCTGGATGAGCCTAAGCCCATTTTTAGCCTTCTGGAGCAAAACAGAGATTCTGAATCAAGGTGTGGGAAGCATACCTGAAAAGGAATACTGCAACCAAACTCTTTAGTAGCAATCTGCTCATGCCTGTGTACTTAAAATCCAAACTCAAATGATGTGACACTTCTGGAATCCAAAACAACTTCCTGCATTATGATGTTGATTTAACTAGTATGTAATAACAACATTTCATTTACATTCAAAGTAGTTTTGTTAGCGTTCTGAGGACTACCCAAAGCAAAACTATTTTTTTCATCTCAGGAGAATTTAAATCATAGTGTGGGAGACTTCACAGGCATCCTTTATGAAGCAGCAAGGAGCTTGCTGCTAATGGTACACAAGTACTGTGCCTGCATAAAAGGATCATGTACATGATGATATGTGCAGGCAGAGTACTTGCATCTGGACTGTGGTCATGCTGCCCCAACTCTTGTTTCATTTTGTGGGGCAAATAATGGCTGTGGCTTCTAGAATTTAAACGAATTGTAATCTTAGGATACCTGAGAAGTATTGCCACTCCTCTTTTCTGTTCAGGTTATGTCTCTTGCCCCATGTCTCCATGAGCCACATAATACATTCTCCCCCTATCCTCACAGTGATCAGTCCTAATGATGCAGGGCCTAATCCCCGATAATGATGCAAACTGTCGAGATGACATACCGCCAATTCAGTGCCAAAACTATGGTATACCATGCTCCACACGGGTTTTAAGAAGTCACCTTTCACTCCAGAGTTTCCCAGAAGATCCAGAACCCTCTGGAGTGATGGCAGGGAGTTGTTTACAACATGTTCTTCTGTGCTTCCCACTATTGCCCCTGGCACAGGTTACTCCTTCTGAGGTCAGAACGAGATGCCCAGACATATGATCAATGCTGGGCACTTCATTTCAGGAGCAATTCGTGGTGGCTGGTCCCATTGTATTTTGGCCCGTGCCTTGGCTTTCTGAGAGCTGCTAAAGCAGTACGAAAGATGGCTGACAGTGCTATGCTTCTCGCCAGTGCCATCAACTCACTGGTATGGAAATAAACAACATGTTATTGTTTTTGAATTACATATCTCTCCCTCCCCCCAAAAAAATCCTACCTGGTTACCAGTGTATGTGTTTTAAAACCTTTTTTTAAAAAAACTACCATGCTACTTGGGAGATTCTGAGTTAAACTTTTGGAGAGATTAACTGTTTTATCCATTCCACCCACACAGCTTTGTTTAAACATAACTGAAGTGGTAGAGAACATGATCCCCACAGGGGTGGTAACCTTATTTCTCAGGTAATAGAAGACTCAAAAAACCAACCTCTAGACTGATTCCTTCCCTGCCGCCCCATCTCTTTTCACAATGATTGTTCTCACTAAAGGTGGATAATTTCTTTTAAAAGGACATTAAAGCGTTTTACAAGATATGGAGTAATTTATGAAGAATATATTGCTGAATGGAAACCTGATGTACTCTGTTGACTTCGAGAAGAACAAATGCATCAGTTGTGATCCAACTGTATTTGACCAAACCATTTAAGCTTCAATAGATTGGAAGGAAACCTAAGCCCTTTTTTCTACTGTTTGTATTCCACTAGGGGCCAATGTGTTCATTTTAAAGCTGGTGGGGAACACTGCTTCTGTATGGTTTGGCCTGTTGTGGATGTTGAGTGTGTGCAAGTAAAGCTGACTGTTTTCAATAAAATTTCATTGCACCTCTATGGTGAGGAATTATGGCGTCCTCCCAGTTTTCACAGGTTGCTACACTGTAGAGGAGAAACTTTACACATGCTGGTTATGGTCATAAATCTAGCATTAAAGCAAAGAATGTACAGGACCATATATTGCAAAGGAGTTTAATTAAATCTCAGTCTGAGTTCCAATAACTCATTGACTAGAGATAAAAATTATCATCTATGTGCTTTCTCGCCTCCTATAATATCACTTTTCTGCGCAGGGATTCAGAAGTGCAAATGATCGCTTCATCTGTAATCATTGCTAGGACATAATAAATAAACCGGCCTCTCAAGAACCCCCAGCAGCTTTTCAAATATATCTGTCTGGGTTAATATTACAACATAAAACTGCTGGTAAATCCTTTGGAATTCCTCATTTCACTTCTATCCCCTTTGCAAAGCCACCAAATGAAATCTGTGGATCAGTTCAGATGAATGGTAAGGAAAGAGGACCTACCTCCTTGCCTTTCCAGTGTCTTGAATTAGGATGGAAAACCCTGCACTGATTCAGACACACACTTTCAAAAAGACTTTCTTCTATTTACTGCAATTATTGTGTTCCACGTTAGCACCAGACTAAATCATAAAAGCTTTTTTCTGAGGATTATTTATTGTTGCAGAGGAGCCATATTCATTATTGATATACAGACTACATTTATTCATTAAGCCAGTGTATTTCGTTGTTGTTGCTGCTGTTGTTGTTGAGTGCTTTCAGTTCAATTCTGATTTGTGGTGACCCTAAGGGGAATCTATAAGAGGGTTTTCTTGGTGACATTTAGAGGGTTTGCCTTTCCCTTCCTCTGAGGCCAAGAGGCTGTGACTTGCCCAACATCATCCAATAGGTTTCCCTGGCTGAGCGGGGATTCAAACCTGGAGACAGAGTCGTGGTGCAATGCTTAAACCACTACACCACATTGGCTCTAGCTCAATGGGATTTACAGCAAGAAAAATATATTTAGGAAGACAGTTTTAATGTATTTCTACTTAAATGTATAGTAGATTAAGCACTAATCTATGTTACATTATGAAGATTATTGCACTGGGGTTAAAACATTCCCCGGTGCGTTCTAATGGGGGCGAGCACGGAGTGTGATGGGAACGCGATGGGGCTCAGAACGCTATTTTACCGCACAGCGAAATGCTGCCATTGCTGCCGGGCATTCCCATCGTGTTCCCATTGAGTTCCAGGGGATGCCATTTCTGGGGACGCTTTGAAACAGTTCCCAGAAATGGCGTCCCCTGGAACTCAATGGGAACGCGATGGGAACGCCTGGTGGCGATGGCAACATTCCGCTGTACAGTAAAATAGCGTTCTGGGTCCCATCGCGTTCCTGCCATGCCCCGTACTCGCCCCCGTTAGAATGCACCGGGGAAGGTTTTAACCCCGGTGCAATAATCTTCTATGTTACAATGTTGGAACAAAATATCTTTTCCTGTGTTGCTGTGTTGCATCAGCAGAGAAACCAGTCAATCAATAATAATATTCTTGAAGTTGGATTAGCAGATTTTGGGTGGAGTGAGGTAGAGAAAGTACACAATCTTTGCACTGGAAATTCTTGGCCCATTATCCCTGAAAAGCAGATGCTCTACTGCTGACTTATGGCTCTGCCTATTTTTCCGATTTTGCGAAAGATCCTAGCCATATATGTGCACGCACACACACAGAGAGACACATTTACCAAGTAGAAGCACTTAGTAGTAATACCATAGACAGTAGACTCCTAAAAAACGGTGCAAACATGTGGTACTGAACTTTGAGAGTCACAATTTGCCATAATTTCAAAAAGCAAACAAATGAAGCCTTGTATAGCCAAGAAGCAGCAAGGGAAGGCAAGTTTCATTTTCTTGAGAACCGAGGAAGGCATAGGGTCAAATTAACCTCTGGTGTGGCCTTGCTCAAGGGACAGCAAGGTTCTGCGTTATGTATATGTGTACATAGAATGCATGTAAGTGCATATGTAAAGGGAGAGCAACAATTCCCACTGGGAAAGAGCTGGCCAAAAACCTGAAGGAGAGAGCCAACAACAGCAAACAATTGCTGTAAGAGAGGAACCAGCAGCACTGCAGCCCCCTCTAGGGCACTACAGTGGAGTTAAAAGGCGGGAAATAGTGAGGAAAGGAAGAGGGAGCTAAAGGAGAGAATGAAGAAGAAAAGACAGTGAAGGAAGAATGGAGAAAGGAAAGGAAATCCTGTGGAAGATATACCAAAGGAAACAGTTGTTCCCTTTCCCTGAAGATATATTACTGTAAGGACCTACTGAGCAGGTGCAATTTTACCCATTAATGCAACTGCGCAATAGGAGCACCTATCCTATACTTATGAAAGAGACTGCACCCCAACACACATACAAATACTCAGAAGTACACTCATTTACTTCCAGCTAAGTGTGTACAGAACCAAAATATTGCTCTTCTTCAGGTAGAAATCACAACTTTTTGGCAACTGCAACTACTGACTAACAAGGTGGTCTGGTTGCAGATTTTGGCCACATGCAGAGATATTTATCCAGAGTTGTTCATTCTCAACCAAAAGATGTTTCTAAAGTTAGCTCTTTGCACAGAGTTTCTGAGAACACTAAAACATGTTAGGATGGAGAAAGTCAAGATACACAAAACTAGCAGAGATGGTTTGGGGAACAATCTTGTCCTGTCCTAAATGTCCTCTGTGTTTGGGGTACCATCCCAACCTATCCTCCATGTTTTAGTGTTTTCAGGATTGCACTCTCTCTATTGTACCAAGTGCAATTCGCAAACCTAATTTGACTGGCAAGTATTTTGCAGTTATGCCCAGTTTAAGAGAGAAGAGAACTGAAGAGCCTTTGAAAAAGGTTTCATAAGCAGATAATTTTTTCACTACAACAAATGTGGTGTGAAAAACATAGTTGTAATTCTTTAGTGGAAGATTCAATCACCTAAATCCAATTGCTAGTATCAACTTAACTGGACCCCTCTCTTAAGAAGGAATTTTAACCCAGCAGTATTTTAATTGAATATCCCTCCATGCGCCTGAAGCTTTAATTTGCTTTGATTTACTTTTAATATATCATCAGTTGGGAAAGAGCTTAGGGGAATTCTTAGCTTGTCTGGGATGAAATGTGAGAGAAACCAGCAAGGCTATTCTGCAGTCGCCCATGAAACAGGCCTGTGTACAGTTTATCAGGGCTGGAATGGTGAAACCACTTCAGAATACAGGGTCAGGAAGCAAAATTTGTGTTGTCAGCTTGTAAACAAGCCCAGGCCCTCCTTCCCTTTCCCCTTACAATACTCAAGCATCCAGTCAAGATGATGAAATATTCTGGAAATGGCATGTGGCTGCCCCTCATTCTGAGTGGCAGTCCCTGATAACAGCTGGGCATATAAGTCATGTTCCAAAATGGGTTTGATGGCAACCATCGGTCACTTAGATTATCTGGGATATCAAACAGCTGTCATTTTCTTCCCAGTGCTGTGTAATGGAAATGTCATGTGTTCCCATAGGAATCATACTTGTATTATTAACATGCCTCACTTATCACAAGTGTTAGGCTGGCTGCAGGGCCTCTAATTAGTCTATCACTTCTACAAACGAATAACCAGACTTGGTGCCGTGTGCCAATTTTCTAGCTGTTTAGCAGCAGTTATCTGTTCTCTCCCATTGCCTCCTTCCTAGTAACTAAGTAAACAATGGCCCCTGGACTGAATAGATGAGTAGACTGGATCCTCACCTACCATCTACTAACTTTTATACAAGTTAAACCACATCAATGGACACTACTCTCTGTCACAGAAAAAAAATTTATAGCAAGAATAATAGAAAGAATATTCTATTTCCCCCTCTCCACATCAAGTCAAAATGAAGCTCCCTAAAAGAATTAAGACATGTCCAAAAATCCATCTACTGTTCAGTGTTTGATGAAAAATGAGGAACTTAACAAACATCCATAAAACATTGGGTAGCTGAACCAAGGTCAAGAATAAGGACATTGTCACCTCTCTGTGTATGTCAAGAAGGCATAAAGGGCTCTTGCATGCTCAGAATGGGCAAGACGCATTCTCTATTGATTTTTTTCAGACTCCTGTTATTTTCTAATTTCTTGACCTAGGATAGATAAATATGATGAAATAAGCAGGCAAAGAGATGAAGAAGCTTGTTTAAAATTGAGATTATTAACGGGAATATTTTTAAACTGTTGCTGAATCCTTCAAAAACTTTTGAGGGTCTGAAAAGTGGCACTCCAACCCAAGTGACAACCAAGTAGGCAAGGTGATGGAGCTTGCCAACATGTAATTCCCACCATTAGTTGTTCTGCCTATTGCAGTGGTGAGGAGTTCTTTTTGTTCTATGCATAGAGGTAAGCCTTGCTTTCAATAGACTAACTGGGAATCCAAGAGACATACAGCACTTCAGTAGAAATGCTGCACTCTGACATTCATGAGAATTTCAGAGGACAAGATCCTAAGGTATGCTTGTTAATTAACCAGGTCTGGGCTAGAATCAGCATCCCAGGCAGTTGAGAAAATGAAGACGAATCGCCAAGTTGTTTACCAAACTAAAATCTCCCTATTCTGAACTTGGAGGTTAGGAGGAGTGACCATTTCTTTTTATGACCTATTTTGCACTTCATAGTTTCATGGAGTTCCCTTTCATAAGGACTAAAAAGGGGATGCTAACCTGTCCCAGCACAGAAGATCTTTAAAGCCATATGTTCTTGGTCTGAATCTTTCATCAGCCTAAGCCAACATAACCAACACTAAGGGATTTTGGGAAATGAAGTAGAACAACATCTGCAGGGATAGGCTGACCACCCTGGTATAGCTGATGTAGGAGATTATTGCATGCACTTTATTCTGTCTTTTTCCCGAAGGAATACACATGCATTTAACTTCAAAGACGGGTCTTACTGCATTCTCCTGTATACAGCCTGTATGCAACCTGGGCCTATCCTACGGCTTTTCAAGGATGAGAGTTTCAATTCAAGAAATCCTGACACTTATACTCCTTTTATAAAAGGCTCTTTCTGGCCACCCAGCTTACCCTTTTCCTCTGTCTATTCAGAAATTTATTTAGCAGCATCAATATTAGGAAGATGATTAAGAAAGGAAGAGGCAGAACACATCAGTTTCCCTCATCTGCCACTCCCAGCATGTTAAAAATACATAACATTGGCCACCAAAAATGGAAATCGTTTTAAAAAGTGGAGGCTGACAGGGCAGGGGAGGTCATTTCTGGGTGTATTTTGAAAGAAACCTTCAAATGGCTTCTAAAAGATTAAAATGTTTTTGTCTACTTAGCAAGGCCCACATGATCTGCTTATTTTATTTCACATGTGTATAATGTTAGTTTTGAATAAAAAGTTTGTTGATGCATATTGAACTGCTCTTCTTTTTTATGGTGTAGGGACCTATCCCCATTCTTTCCAAATTATTTTTGCCACGGTTATAACATTTTCTGTTGAAGTAGTAATGCCCAAGAACACATCTATTTCATTAACTGAGGTAGACCCCAGTTCCACTTTGTACTTGGGCTGTTGGACAAGTTTCCTTTTAGCCTTACCAGTTTTCCTTCTAAGAAATAGAATTTTTCATGATAGATCATGGTTACCAGACAGCTATTTTGTAAACGGACATGGCTTATCCCATGGCACTCATTTTGTGAGAGTACCCATAATACTCTCAAAATTCCAACAGTGTTTATCAACACCAAATACTTGGAAACTACTGGGCTCCTGATCATTTTGAAAGGAGACTGGACCAGAAACAAGTGTTTTTCCTGATGCCCCAGATGGCAATGACATAGAAGCAAACATGTTTTGGATAGAGCCAGTGCAAAAGAAACAAATAAAGCAGTCAACAGCAATAAAGAAAGCAATGGTAGCAGCAAGTTCAAAATTAACTATTTACAAACAGCTCTCTGTTTGTGTGTGTATATTGTTGTTGTTATTATTATTATTGCTTATTTCTATAGCGCTGTAAATGTAAATGTATTTGTATGCTTTACATACAAATAATTAAATCGATAAAAATATAAAACCTGCCAATGGCATACTATGTGCTTTCAAATGGCCTGCCAAGTTATGGTATCCTCATGAATTTCATAGGGTTTTCTTTGGCAAGGACTACTCAGAGGTGGTTTTGCCAGTTCTTTCCTCTGAAATATAGCCTATAGGACCTGGTATTTGTTGGTGGTGTATCATCCAACTACTAACTAGGGCTGACCCTGCCTAACTTGCAGCGTCAGATGGGATCTGGTGCCTTTAAGATATTTAGGCCCTATAGTGAAGAATTATATCCCTATTATTTGTACACCGGATGATGGAGATCTTGTGTTGATGATCCATTAGGGTAATGGCTTTCCTTTCAAACATGAGAGGAATATTTCTGTTTCATATTGAGGATGCTGATACCAAAGAGTGGGAGTCACTTGGTTTCACTTGACTAATTTATAGAAAGGACCTGGAGAACAGATGTTAGCATGCGGAGAGGCAAAGAAGAGGGGAGGAGAGTATTTGGATATCTCAATGAGCTAAAGATTTCAAGCAGCCTGATTTTCTCAGGAAGAAATACCCTCCCTCTAAGTGTCACATTCTGATGCCAGTGATTCCATACATTTATTAATGAGTATCTTGTGCTTCTCAATTCATTTATCACAGAACAGAGCAGGAGAACTTCCAGACTTTTTCAAAACCCAGAATTCAAGGAACAAAGGGATATCAATAGAAACAATGCAAAGAGAATGTTACTGGAAAATTTTTATACAACAACCCGCCTTTCCCCTCAGAGAGCCTATTTCTTACCATAGCCAAGGATCATCCTGGTTGGAGGATACTGCAAATCCCCCAAACTAACATTTCCAAACTCTGATTGTAACTGATATTTTGCCTTTATCCTAAGCTAAACAGTGCCCTGGGGGAGAATCATTTTCACTGACTTGTATCAACTATATATTCGTGTATAAGTTGATTTTTTTTTGTCAAAAAATTGACCCAAAAAAACCTGGGTCGATTTATACATGGGCCAATACAGTAGTAGGCTGGACCCTAGAGTCTCTTCTCCAGCTTAGCTGTTTCTCCAAGGGACAGCTGGGCTGCAGACGGGAAGGAAGGGTACTGAGACCCAAATTTTACCCTTGATTTATCCACGAATAATCTCAAAATCCCTGATTTTGGCCCCTAGACCTACCTTCCACTTATACACGTCGACTTATACACAAATATATACTGTATACCTTTTATTTATTTTAACCACAAATACTTGTAATTTTTATTTCATTTGCTCTGCTTAAAGTGTTTGATAATATCTCAAAGCAAAGTAATGCTCTGTTTTTTTAAAATCTAAAACAAATGACATTGAAAAAATATTCATTTTTGTATTTTGTATCCAAACTACCTGTAAAAAAATGGGGAGGGGGGATAAAAAGCACTTCTTTGCTTTCTTTCCACTTAACTCATTGCAGACTAAGAACTTTGGTGTGGTACAGGGTAATACAGTGGTTACATTATCAGGCTAAGAAGGTGGGTCTGTGGCACCCCATTTTGCTCTGGATTGGGGGCAGGGCAGCCTCCAAATACCGCTTTTCTGTGGTGCAGAAAGGGGTGTCCTTGGGGCTTAATGCCCCTGGACACCCCAGGAGCCAGAGCCATGGGAGAAAGGGGCCGCCCAGTCCCTTTCTCCCTGGCATCATTCCTGCAGCTGTTTAGTTGCTGCGGGAATGATGCGTGCACTCAAAAGGAGCCCTATTTAGGAGCTCCTTACCATGCCACAGCCAGGCTGCCATAGGCGGCCTGGAGCAGTGCGGAGACATCACGTATGCACCATTTGTACATGGCGCATGTGTGATGTTATCATGGCGGCCCCCATGTGGATGGGAGGCCACTATGATTATGCTGCCGCCATGTACTAAGGTCTGTACCACGCTTTTAGCACATGAAGCTTGAAAAGTGGAACTGGAGCAGAACAGTAGTGCTGGAAATGGTAAACCCCCTTTGAACAAATCTTGCCAACAAACCCCCATGATAGGGTCACCTTAGGTTGGCCAAAAATGACTCGGATATGAATATGACTCGATCGTGATCAATGTCTCTCTATGTGCCCAATTTCCCCCAATTTTTATCCTATTGTATTTTAGTGTTTTTAAATTGTGATTATCCTATATTGTAGTTTTATAATAGGGATGGGAGGTGGGGTTGGGAATAGATTAATTTTGAATTTTATTGTATTTTTAATGTATTTTTACTGTTGTAACCCACCCGGATTCCTTGTGATTGGGTGGGCTATAAATAAATCTATTATTATTATTATTATTATTATTATTATTATAAATTGGAAACAGCTTGAAGGCACACAACAACCACAATCATGACAACAACAACAACAACAACAACAACAACAACAGTAGTGTATGTAGCTGTAACATATCACATGAAGCTGTGTCTGTCCTGTAGTTGGTCTCTAGTCCATCCATTGCTAGAATGGTCCTTTTCATTGATGGGCAAAACCCATCAATGTCGCTCAATCACACTGCTTTTGCACTGTCAATGCATGTGTGATAGGTTCCTCCTGAAGCAGTTCCAATAATAATAATAATAATAATAATAATAATAATATGTTTTATTTATATACCGCTATTCCAAAGATCATAGCGGTGAACAGCAAGTAAGCTAATTAGCAAGTAAGCTAATTTGCCCCTAACAGTCTGGGTACTCATTTTAGCGACCTCGGAAGGATGCAAGCCTGAGTCGAACTTATGGGCAGTCTCCCCTTCCCTCCGCTATTTCCAAGCAGGCTGTTTTTCTTTCTTTTTTTTCTCTCCTTCCCCCCAATTTTTCTTTATTTTTTTTACTTATATTCTTTTAATCTTGATGTATATTTTGTGTTTTTACTTATTGTGCTGTTAACCGCCCTGATCTTTGGAAGGGCGGTATAAAAATAAAATTTTTATTTATTATTTATTACTTAAAAGATTGCCATGATCATGCAACTGCACTAAAAATAAAAATAAATGATCTGGAGGAAAAGCAGTATATAAATAAAAGCTTTATTATTATTATTTAAATATATATACAGACTGAAAGGCATTCTAGGAAGGGCATGGGCAGGGAGGGAATATGGCGGCCAACATGAGGAAGACAGCAGCTGAGACAGAAGCAGCACCACAGTGGAAGAGCTGTGCAACAGTGACTGTCCCCAAACCAGTATGTTTGTGTTTCCTAGACTAAGGTGATTATCTTGCTGTCTGGTGTCATAAAGTCCTAAGGCTGGAATCCCACTCAGAGCTGGTGAAGTGGAGTGAAGCCTCTGCAAGGTTTCTTTTTCCTTTTTTCGTGATGGTGGTGGTCATGAATTTGTAGAAAGGAGAGAAGTGACCAGCCCGATGAGACAGATGAAGCTGTGCCTGAGGAGCAATCCAGGAATGTGGCAGACTGCCCATGAAAACATGCATATGCTAGCACAACCATCACCTGCATTAATGTAAGGCACCTACAGGATCTGGCTTATATACTTGACAAGCACTGAGTCACTGAGCACACACCCCTCATCATAGCTTGGTGCCCAGGATGATCACTCAGTCCTACCCAATACTGAGGCCAACCTAAATGCTGTTTTTACCTAAATGCTATTTTTATGAGAATGACCAGTAACTGACTTTAAAAAAATGTTGAAGGATTGTTAGCAATAACATATTTAATTTTAGGAATGAGTAGGAAAAACTGTGCTGTGTGTTTCCATCCTACCCCCTTCTATGAGAAGAAACACATTTCCTGCCTTTACCTTGCTTTATTTTAGAATATAATCTGGGCTAAAACCAAGAATTCCAGTAGGGAAAAGGTTGTTTTTTCCCCTCCCTATTAAACTATTCTGCAATTGTTTCAAGATTTCTCCTTCCAAATAGACCATAAAAGATAGCGTGATTGGAACAAAACGTTCTTTCACAGGAGACCATGATAATAATCAGCAGTGGCCAATTAACAAGAAGATATTTGGCAACCCACCCCATAAACCTATTAAAAGTAAATTAATTTACTCTACAGATAATGTATTTAAATTGCCAAGACATCTCTCATTCCAGCAGGACAGCTTGATTTAATATTTGGAGGGTCACAATGGTTTCAGGCATCAGGTGCAATGGCAGCCAAAGATATCCTTAATTACTATTTTTCTGAGTGTGAGGTGGACAGTGGATCTCCTTAGGGAGACCCAGACAGTTGCTAAGAGATTCCACTTGTATTTTTCTATGGCCCCAAAACACACAACATTGTTCCACAAATGTCCAGGGTAATATAGTGGTTACATTATCAGGCTAAGAAGGAAATAGAAAATTCAGCAGTGCCTTTGAGACTAAATTATATATTTCAATATAAGCTTTCATCCATTCTAGTCCACTTGCATTTGATGAAGTGCACTGGAGTTCACAAAAGCTTACACTGAAATATACAGTGGGCCCTTGGAATCTGTTGGGGTTTGGTTCCAGCACTCCCCATGAATACCAAAATCTATGGATGGTCAAATCCCATTAAATACATTGGATAGTAAAATTGTGTTCCTTATATTAAATAGCAAAATCGAGGTTTCATTTTTGGATATTTATTTATTTATTTACTTACTTACTATTTTAAAGCTGTGGTTGCTTGAATCCTTAGATAAAGAATCTGTGATACAGAGACCTGACTGTATTTTAGGAGATTATCACACAGGAAATCCACGCCGGGGCAGACACGGGTTATAACCATGTGGAATGGATCTTATTGCACGGGCAGGAGCCCGGGAAGTATGCAGCATGCATTTAACCCGGACTTCTCTGGCAGCTTTTCATGAATGGGATTTTCCAATTCTTTTTCCAATTCATACATACTGTGTGACCCTGGGAAGGCAGGAGTGATTTGCATGTGTATTGTTCTTTTGCTAATGGCAGGCCTCTTTCTCTGTCGTGTGTGTGTGTGTGTGTACATTTAAATTTCCCTCTCTCACTCACTGGGGCAGCAAAGAGGGAAAGGCAATTGGATGGGGAGGCATCCAATTAGAGTGTATCCACACAAACAACAAGGGCTACTGGCTGATAGGTTGATACATGCTGAAAAGGGGACAATGTAAGTTCGCCCCAGGGGGAATGTGTGGCCGTTTATTCTGTCACTTTGCTGTGACTGTGAGTGTGTGGCACTAACAGGGTCACTGTGGACAAGAAAAATGCAAGGTGGGGTTGATTTTTTTTCACCAGCGTAGACACGTCCATAGAGATACTTAAAAGAAACATATTGCAAGATCTAGGTTGCAGCCCACCAGGTGTGCTTGAGACAGCTTTGGCCTTCTTCCTAGCAGATAAAATACCTTTTCCTTTCTAGAAGATACAACAGGACACAAGGTGGTGAAAACTGCTGCCATAGCAAAGGAAATGTGCATTCTGAAAACCACCCACCTGCTGTGTGTATGAGTATTAAAATATTATTAATGGTATTTGGAAGTCTGGTAGATCAGGTAAAATAATCTTTGACATTTCTTAACCTGTTTGTGCAGCTGCAAGGGAAGTGTAAGATTTTAACTGATGAGCTTTCTTTGTTTTAGCATGTTCTCTCCAATGAGGTTGTTTAATGCTATAAGCTTTGAATGGAGACAATGCGACTCCCTTGAGTCCTCATTAGCCTGAAGTGAGCAACAAATTCTAGAAACCGCAATATTCCTGTCCTCTGGTACCACCTTAACTGAAAGCATGTTGAAAAGTAACATAACAGATGTCTGCCACAGCAATAAGACTCAACCACTGTCAAGAAATAAAGGGGAAAAAATGTTATTCCTTTATCTCATCTCCTCCCCAGTGGCCAGAAAAAAAATGAAAATCTGGAGGAGAATACCTACAAGAAGACACTTTTCATTGGAAGAATTAGATAAATGTTTACAGTGGAGGGTTATTCCATCTCTCAGCATTTCACTCTTTCAGATCTTTGCAATCAGGTTGTCTCAAAGACATCTGCTAATGATATATTGCAACTCCTATCACAGCTAAACAAAGTCTTAAGCCAGGTCAAAGTTCTTTTACTGAAGTCCTAGTGGGAATTCCTCTACATAGGACACAGTCTCCTTAAATAAAAGATGACCTATTTGTACTTGATACCATAGTCTCACATTCATTTTCGTTTTCAATCTTCAGGCATCTGTGTCATTTAGCCTCCACCTAGTTTAAGAAAATATACTCATTTGAAAGATGGTTTCTCTTTGACTAGCACAAAAGGTTATAAAATCTCCAAAGGGGAGGCTTTGCTGAAAACAAGGTTATATTGCACTCACTGAGCAACAGAAGAGCACAGAAAGGGTACCACAGTTCAGAGATCTTAAAAGATACACATGCAACCAGGAGGATATGCACTTTCCCAAATAGATTTGTACACGTTCAGTTTAAAAGACAGCTCTGAAGAGCTAATATAACAAAGCTTTGGCATTCCATTAACATACAAAGTTGCCTGAAGTCAGATCTATTTTCAGTGATGACAACTGGTTTGGGAAGAGGTCACTGCTAGCACCCTCTGGCTAGCAGAATATGTTCTTATTCGCAGTCCCTGCAATTTGCAAACTAGGTTAAAAGATAAGGATCATTGGTTTTTTTAATCTTTCCAAAATGAAAATATTTCAGAATGAGATCATGTAAGGAAAAACAATTAAGTTGTTTTGCCTTTCACACAAATAGGAGACAGGTTTCCAAAAGTATGAAATTCCACCTCGTTGGATGAAAAACAGCAGTAAGAATAAAATGTTCACTAAATAAAATGGAGTACTGCTGCTACTGATATCTAAGTATGCATGTTTGCACACAGAAAGACACACATTCAAAGTCGGAGTGGAATCAATGACCTTGGGCCCTACTCAGATGGTGAAAATAATCAGCATGAATCTGGGTTGAATCTCTGTTGTTCACATGCATCCCAAAATGCACCTGATTAAGGGTTTTTTTGGGCGGGGAGGAGTTGCCAAAAAACCCACTTACCCTAGGGCCCCATTCCCACTGGCTTATAACGTGGATCAGGACGTGGATCATGGGTGCATAGTTTCCATTTTAGCACGCATTCGATCCACATTGCTCCGATATCATTCCCATTGGAATTTGAATCTGACTCCCATGTGATTGAATTATCCTGAAAAAAACCAAATCAGTGGTTGATAAACCGGTTTAATTTAACAGCGCATTTTCAGCGCATTTTCCTGTGCCTCCTGAATATGATTCATGGCATACAAATGGAAATGACAAGGGTGTCTGATTCAGGAACTAGGAGATGGGAGGAGCAGTGCTCAAGGGGCTGGCCTGGGGGTGTCATCTGCTTGTTCTCTTTCCTGCATTGCCGACGCCATTTCCCCCATTCACACAGCCTTTCCCCCAGTGGAGTGGGAAGCAGGGAAGGCACAGAAGAGCCTAGGATGCAAAGGGATTTGGGGTGAATAGAGGCTCCTTCTCTCTTCCAGAAGGGCTATGGGAAGACACAGAAGAGCCTGGGATGCAAAGGGATTGGGGGGAATAGAGGCTCCTTCTCTCTTTCACAGAGGGACTATGGGAAGATACAGAAGAGCCTGGGATGCAAAGGGATTTGAGGGGGAAAGCGCCTAAGCGACTGATTGGCTGAGACGTCAAGCACTTAGGCGCTTGATTGACAGCTGATTTAAAAAACAGAGGTTCCGGAAAGGCAATGGGGAATGGGGAGCAAAATAATTACCACTTCAAATTACCACGGGCAAAATACCAATGGGAACGAAAAAAGGGGTTTAAAAAACCGGGTCTGTTTGCACCCATTTTAAATGGGAACGATGGGTCAGATTCGATTATGACTCGGAAAAAAACCCGAGTCAGAATCGCAGCGATATACGTCACGTTATATGCCCAGTGGGAATGGCCCCTAGGATAATTGATATCAGGAGTTTTTTTAAAGTTTTATTTTTAAAGATTCACACTATCAGCAATGTGAATAACCAATGAAAATAGACCTGGGATAATTCAGGATTAAACTCTGCATGCCTCGAACACATTTGAAATACATTCCCACTGTCAACAGCCCTGTCCCGTCCCTAGGTTGCCTCTAGGTTCCCCCTCACTTCTGCTTCCCTCCTCATCTCCAGAAAACAAAGCATCATCACCATCATCCTTGTGACCACTTCAGCCCCTCTCTCACTCTTGACCACTGACAGAAGTGAACGGGGCACTTTGAGAGAAAGAGTGCCCAACATTGTGCACCAAGGTCTCCCTTCTCAAAAGGGAGTTGGAGCATTACATTCATGATTTGACACAGGGTGATGGGGATGTGATCCTAAGCCTTGTATGGAGGCAGTCAAGAAAGCACCACATCTTCCCCAGTGGAACAACCATTGATGAAAACAGGAGGGGAGAAAAGAGGGAAAGAGAGAGGAAAGGGAGGGAGAGAAAAGGGGATGCCGATCCCCTCGAATGGCAGGAGGAGAAATCTCTGCCAGCTAAGGGGTGCTGGTAGGTGCAGGGACAAGGGAAGGGCGCTGGCACGCATGAGCAACTCATCTCGCAAAGATACAGATCAATGTGGTTTCCGGACACATGTGGTTCCATAGTGTGAATAACAAACCCAGAATTTTTGACTGAGGTTATTTGCATAGTTCCACTAAAAACAACAACGTCTGAATGACCCCTGAGAAACAAATGGGAAAACCCAGGTTGCTGCAACACTGCAGAATTAATTCAGTTTAATACCCCTTTAATTGTCATGGCTCCATCCCATGGAATTCTGGGATTTATATTTTTTTTGTGGCACAAGAGTTCTCCAACAGAAAAAGGTAAATATCTCATAGAACTATAAATCCCAGAATTCCAGAGCATTGAACCATGGAGTGGTGTCAAACTGCATTATTGCTGCAGTGTAGAAGCACCCCTAGTGAATAATCAGCCATGCTCAAAGGGCAGCAGTACCAGAAAAATATGATGAGTATGTCCTTGGGGATGACCTGGTGGCACAGTGGTTAAATGCTGGTACTGCAGCCACAACATTGTAAGTTTGATCCTAGAGAAGGACTTCAAGGTCCATTCAGCCTTCCATCCTTTCGTAGGTCAGTAAAATGAGTTGGGGGCAACTGGCTTTGTAAACTGCTTAGGGAGTGCTAGTTCACTGATTACCGATATAGAAATGTACTTGCTATTGCTATTGCTATTTTATTTGTATCAGAATAGCATGATTTTAAGATGATTATAACCAATATATTGACTTTTGAATAAACTAAGGGGAGTTAGATA
The DNA here is from genome assembly GCF_019175285.1 of Sceloporus undulatus. Taxonomy (NCBI): domain Eukaryota; kingdom Metazoa; phylum Chordata; class Lepidosauria; order Squamata; family Phrynosomatidae; genus Sceloporus; species Sceloporus undulatus. Next base: position 232,828,403 of record NC_056523.1, read on the forward strand.
ATAATGCTGACATACAATAGTCAGGTATGCTGGAAGCCACTGTTACCCCGTTTTATGTGGTTTTGTATTATTAGTTTTAGTTTTTTTTATTAGTTAGCTGTTTTTCCCCTCTATGTTGTTTAGATATAGAAAATTAGTGTGTATTTGTCTTTATGTCTGTAATTGTTTCAGTAAAAATACTATACAGTTGCCCTTCCCTTTTCGCAGACTTGCAGTCTGCAGTCTTGCTCTTCGCGGAAGGGACAAATGGGAACAAAATAGTGGTGCATGCCATTATTTTCAATGGAATTCAAATATTTGCAAGTCGCCATTTTCACGGGGGGCATCTGGAACGGATCCCCTGTGAATTGGGAGGGGCTAATGTATATTAAAAATATACTGATATACAGCAGTATTCATGAGTTATGCATATAACCAGACCATCTCAGGCCCTAAAATTTTGGAGTCAACGCTTTGTGATGTCACAAAGAGTGAAACCTGATGTCATTAAGTATGATATATTAAACATTAACTACAGTTGCACACAGTATACGATTGACATTAAAATACCCAATTTTAGAAAAGAGTAGAAAACGTTTACTTACACACACACACACACACACACACACACTTCTCAAGTCAGTCCTCCCACTTGAGATTTCTCCCCCTCCCACATGCATACACTCCCAAGGACTAGAGAAGAGAAACCAGGCCCTGAGATCTGGTGAACCTAGATGGAAAGCAGGTAATGAAGGCACGTTGTGAAGGACAGCACATATGTCAAAAGACCAGAATACTGTCTGCTCCTCTGATGGGCACTAGTGAGCATATACAGTAGACTTAGTGGTGACGGCAAACAGCAACAAAAACAGTGTTTTTGTGGGCCCCATGGCTGGGTCTATTCACTACAGTATTTTAATTTTCCTCAACATCCTGCAGTGACTCTGTTCTGGAAAATATTGAGACAATGTATAAAACTGAAACATGGTCTAGATTCAGCTACTTGGTGCTGCTCAGAGATATGGAGAGAGTGCAGAGTACTGAGCATCAGTGATGGGTTTTCCTCCAGTCAGAGGAGTGCTGGCAGCTGCCAAAAGATGCTAGGTGATGATGGCAGGCCTAAAAGAGCTTGTGCTTGCCCAGAACTAAACTTCAGAGTGTAAAATAGACAGTTAACACTACCCCAGTGGTTTAAATAGGAGCCCAAGCTTCTTTCTAAAATGGCTTTTTGAACATTTTATTGTTGTTGGTTTGTTGCTGTGTGCCTTCAAGTAATTTTTGATTTATGGCAGCCCTAAGGTGAAACTATCATGGGGGTTTCTGGAGCTGAGAGTAGGTGACTCACCCAAGGTTACCCAGTGGGTTTCCATCGCCAAGTGGGGAATCAAACCGTGGTCTCCAGAGTCATAGTCCAACACTTAAAGTATTACACCATGCTAGTTATTGTGCCCTAAATCTGAATAATTATTGTTTGGAAATAATTGATCAAATATATTGATGTAGACTGAGCAGTATGGGAATGATGATGATGATGCCATAAAGAACTAGAAAAGATCCTAAAGTGTAAAGATATACAACTAAGCACTAAAGTTAGAATCATCCAAGCCATTATATTCTCCATCATCATGTATTTATGTGGGAACTGGACAGTGAAGAAAGTGGTTAAGAAGAGTGTTGAGTATACCGTGGACAGCCAAAAAGACAAACAAGTGGGTCCTTGAACAGATTAAAACTGAAATACCCCTAGAAACCAAGATGACTAAATTAAGGTTGTCATATTTTGTACTGGGCATATAGTTACAGGATTTAAGCAGAGCAGTGGAGGACAAGGAATCTTGGAGAACAACTCAGACCTGGCCTATGTCCAGTTTTGAAAGCAATGAATTAGAAGGAGAACTTCTAGGAGGATTGCATTTTGATCTCCAAAAGAGGTTTTATGAATTGAAGTAGGTCACAGTTAACTTACTGGTTTTGCCTTTACACCCTTCATGTGGAGGGTACCCAACTGGGCACTGAAGAAAACAGGATGTGAAACTGATGAACTAATTGTCTAATCCAAGATAGTTCTTAGCATCTGCATTCCTAACCATAATTATTCTCAACCCATTTGCAAATGGTAGATCTTAATGCCAAATAAACATGATTAGGACTTGTCTGTATACTGTGACTGATTCTTTACTCAGCTTGTATTCCTTAGCTTCTGCCAATATCCCTGGGCAAAAATAAATCTCTTGCAGAAGACAGTACAATTTATCAGTCAATTATTATGGACTAAATCAAATATTATGCTAGAGGTAGTGTCAGGACTTTCTCCTCCTCCTCTCCCATCTTCCCACTCCTCTTGCCTGCAGCCCCCATCTCATAAATCCAAAAACCTATTCTGGAGAGTTTGCCAACCCCCAAAACAGTTTTTTTCATGGGGGAAGGGGCTACAAAGGGGATGCGTCTGTCCCCTTTTGTGTCCACTAGAAGCAGCAGTGGAAACATACTACTGGATACTGCCTTTTGAAACCAAAATGAGTTTTCTTGCAAAAGGTATAATGTGGCAAAAGCTGCTAAATCCATTAGATCTAACTTAGAAAGGCTAGACTTGGGATTTCCAAATGGATATATGTTTTATTACTACAAATTGTTCCCATAGTCTAATAGCAAAGATGAAAGATGTTATTAAGTATTCAGCCACAGTTCTATTTCACAAGTGAAAACTATTAGATCAGAGGGATTTTGGCAATATTCTACTCTGTTCCTCGAGGAATCGGTTTAAAAATGGCATGTTATGCAAAATATAGGCCGATTTTTAAAATTGATCTTTATCTACTTTTTTGACTCTCAGATCCCCAGAAAAGTACACTTACAAGTAATACAGTAACACACTGAAGGGATATAGGTGGACTATAGGATCTGCGGCACTCCCATCATCTATGTTCCTGTGTTTGCAATCAGATACTGAAAACATACAGTGAGAGTGGTGGGAGTTCCATGTACAGTATTCTGCAACACAACCTTTAGCAGCATAGCTAGGAAGAAAAAGAAAATATAAAAAAGAACTAGCTTTGCTCCTAAAAATGAACAAACACATACTATAACAGGAAGAAATTTACTCTGGGGAGATGACAGTAGTTGAGTCCCAGTCTTATGGTTCTCACTAAAGATTCGTTTTGGGGAGAGAAGAGAGTGGGAGAAAAAGTAACTAAATTTTTAAAAGAAAGAAGGAGAATACATATATGTATTTTGGATTAGCAATACCTCTTTTGTCCATTTGTTTCTTTGTCCACTCATTTGTTCAGGACCTGTGTTGTAACATGTTATCTTGTTCAACTTGCTTCAGCACTGCTGAAGCCCAGCACAAATAACACAAGCATAGATTATGCTAGTGTCCTTACTTCAAATTTATTTACAAATTAGGTTAATAAAAAATAAGAATTTTCCAATTATATGAAAACATTAATAATATAAAATCACAAAATAGTTTTGGAGAATATGCTAAAACCACAGGAGCATACATCCCAACTGCCCTGATTTGGAAGGGACAGTCTCAATATATCCCCTGTCAACCCATTTTTTTCAGCTGGTTTTTAAAATATCCCAGTTTCTTTCTCCTCCTCCCACTTTCCCCCTTTGTCCTCAGATTACTTCAAAGGCTGCAAAATGAGTTCAAAAGGCTAAAGTGATTTGTATTTAATTACCTTAGCAGTGAAGAAATGAAGGGAAGGGAAGAATCTTGCCCTTCCCAGTAGACTCAGGCAAAAGCAAACTGCTGCAGTATCTGCTGGCATGTAAGAGGTTTTTTGTGTCCTGTATAACTTTTGCTATCTTGACCACACTCTGTTCTTAGTCAGACATGTTCCAATTTTCATCTGTGAAATGTTGGAGCTTAGCTAGTAAGTCTAAGGGTACTCAGAGACCATGATATTTTCTCCAAATCTATATCTATCTGAGCATTCTTTAGGAATCCCTCTCCCTCCAAGGTAAGATATTGGCAGGCACACTCCAGTCCCTTGAAGCTTCTAGAGCAGCCACAACTTTGTGAACTGTGGTGGAATTGTTGCTGCAGTTGTGGTTTCCAGATCAACAGATTCTTAGATATATGCTGATGGTAGCCCTGGCTGTGCTGGACTTTTTCTGTTTTAGAGCAGGAAAAGGTGAATCTGTGCATTTGAGGGAGTAGCTATGCTGGCGTGGGTGTCATGGCATCTTGGGGCTGCAAACTAACAGGGAGCACTAGGCACTACTTGCCCTGTCCCAGTCCTTGCCTAGGCATGGCTCTACTAGTGCTGTCTGTACAGTGTGTTGCAGGTGACTCTGACTGTGTATGATGGGGCTATCTTCCTTCCCTTCCCCGCCAATCCTAGAGGCCTCTCTTCTTCCTATTCCAGCCCCAGCAGCAACTGTCTCTCCCTTCTCTTTCATGCTGTCTTTTGGCCCTGAGGAAAGGCCTATTGGGAAAAGTGGGCTCCCTCAAGCACATAGCTATGCCCCATCTAGCAAACCTCCACCAGTGCACTTTTGTGTGGGTTCCTCCAGTTCCATTTATCTACTCTCTTGCTCATTTTCCTTGCAAAGAGCCTGTTCCAAATCCCTACCATATGGGATTTCATGCACTACTTTAGTCAGTGTATTGTCACCTCAACAAAACTTTCAGTTTATCATCACCAAACTTGGAGACAGAAGTCCAACCTGACCATTTTTTGGGGGCATGCTAATACAGGATGATATCCAGCCAAAGATAAGCATTTTTTATGTTCCTCTGGGGAACAGTATTAAGAATGGATGTTAACATCAATAGGATGTTAATTGCCTACCTTTGGCTGGACTATAGCTATTTATTAGTGCACTTAGAATGATGATGATCATCCAGTTGACTAGGAAATATAGGAAAATATCATTGACAGACTGTAGTCCAGCAATAGACTAGATGCACTTATTTAGGTTTAATTCAATGAGGGCCTAATTACATGGATGTAATTATGCAGTGGGTCATATAAGTTTATCGCACACCATTTTCAGACCGATCTGGGCACGGGCTAAGATTGGCATAGAACAGGCGCGAATGGCTGTTACCACACAGGAAAATGCCCTCATCCATGCTATGGCAGTCGATTTTGAAGAACGATTTTGAACCATTCTTCAAAATTGGCTTCCATAGCATGGATGAAGAATATCTTGGGAACTCCCAGTGGCATAGTAGTAACAGTGCCACCAGTACTTCTGAAAGTTTTTTAAAGTTTAACCGACTCAGAATACTAAATACACTTCCGCTTTGATGTTGAGTTTTGTTTTGTTTTTTAAAGTCTCAGAGATACACTGTGAATCAAGTACCACACTCAGGAAAATAAGTTTTAAAAAATGACAGAATGGAAGCATACTATAAGAGAAAATCCTCTATTTATGTGTCTTTTTCATCATTTCTAAACTTTATGGCTTTAAAGTCTTCAAAGAAATGCCAGGAATATAGTTAATGCTTGTGAATGGTGCTGTGCATTTATGTTTCGCTCTGTGATTTAGTTGAGAGATTTGGAAAAAAACCCAACTGATTTGTATGTAAATACATGCTAATACTAAGGAACATGACTGATTCTCCCCCAATACAGTTTTAGGCTTGTGAATTCCCTTCTGATGCCTCCTTCTTGCTAACTTCATCTAGATTTCTGTGCAATTATTCCTTGCTCTCATTCTTTAAAGTGGGTGGGAAGACATTTCAACACAGCTGCGAGAATTTTTAAAGTGAAAAGCTGTGAGGTCCAAATGATCTGTGTTGCTGCAGTCCACCCCAAATGACTGGTTACCACCCATCACAAGGGCCCTTGGGTTGTGAGCATTTTTGGAGCCCATATATTCTAATTACTTGAATCCCTTTACATTTATCATCCCATATCTGACCATAACTGAAATTAGCTCAGCATAGACTGTGACAAGTGCTTGCAGTGTATATATAGCAACAGCGTTTATCCAATTTTGGGTATTTATTAATTGTATTAATTTGGAAATTAATTGTTAATTGGATTAATTGGATTATTAATTGTATTAATTGAGAAACTAACACCAATCCAAAGTGTCTACCTTTTTACCAGCATCACATGGTGCTCCATTTTGAAGATGATCCATTCACATGGTCACTAGGAAGTGTGATTTTAAACAGTAAATGGTTCATGTCATTAATCCCCCATAGCCTCCAATTGTACTAATTTGGTAAAAATAGTCCTGATTACTCGTGTCATACCTTTTCAGCTGCTGTTAAAATATCCTAGTTTTTCTCTCGTACTCCTGCTTTCCCTCTTCATCCTCAGTTTACTTCAACTGCTACAAACTGAGTTCAAAATGCAAAAATAGTTTGCCCTAAAATAGTTTGCCATTAACTCTGTTTAGGGAGTGAATTTTCACCTTCCTAATCAGCCCAGGCAAAAGCAAACTTCTGGAGCATCTTCTAGTTTGTGCATTCTATTTTATTAAAAGCTTTTGTCATTATAACCACAATATGATGTTGCTTGGCCATTGTTATAGTTGTAGATGTTGAGAGCCAGCATCTACATTTTGAGCATTGGACTAAGACTCTGGTGACCTTGGACTAGGACTCAGGGTTCGAATCCTCACATGGCCATGGAAACCATTGGATGACCTTAAGCAAGTCTTACACTCAGAGGGAGGCAAAGGCAAACCTCCTCTGAACAAATCTTGCTGAGAAAACCCCAATAGGTTCGCCTTAGGATCACCATAAGTTGGAAACAAATTGAAAGGCACCCAACAGCAACAACAACAACAACAACAACATGTTCCTACATTTCATGTATAAAAACCAACCCATGCAAAAGCAAACTATTGCAGTCACTTCTAGCTTGTGCGTTCTAGTTTATTAATAACTTTTGTCATCATGACCACGATCTGATGTTGTTTGGTCATAGATGTCCTGGTTTTTATATGTGAAATGGTCTTCTGAATGATTCAGAGTGCCTCAAAACTTAGCTTCAGCACTGGAATATCATAGAATCATAGAATCATAGAATCGTAGAGTTGGAAGAGACCGCAAGGGCCATCCAGTCCAATCCCCTGCCATCAACATTCCTTATTGTATAAGCACAGCCAGGACCAACCTATCTATAGTATTCAAGATAGAGTACATTATCTGAGAGCCTGGCTAGTGTTGCTGCTACCTTTCCTCCTTTTGAACCTAGATTGGATCAAGCTTCCTTTCCTTCTCCAGAAGATGTACTAATGGGCACACTAAAAACTTTAATGTCTGGTCATTAATACCATCTCTACTTATGTAATCTATGCTTCATTCCCAACACACTTGGCCCATGAATTTTTCTTTTATGCTTTTCTATATAGATCGTGATAAGGAATTCTAGATAGAAGAAGCTGTAAAGTTGTGGTTAAATCTGTAGCCCATCTACATAAGCTATTACTAGCAGTGTTAATGAAATCCAGTGACAAATAGCTTAGACTTGGGCAGCTCAGCAAATTTATTAACACTGAAGTCTTCAAAGTGGAATATTTAGAGCTGGAATCTCAGGAATACATATGAAGATGCAAGAAGATGATTGGGGATAGGAGTGGAATGAAGCCAAATATTAACTAAATCCCCACTTGAGAGTCATATGCTATCCTCCTACACCATACCCGGACAATTTTATCTAGTCTGTTTGCATCCCTTGAGGTCTGTTATGCTTAGAAAAATAATAATCAAGGCTAAGAACATCCTGGCATAACATGACATGGAGATAAACTCAGATTAATCTAGGTGTGCAATCACACTGTTGAAATAATGCAGTTTGACACAACTTTAGGTGTTGTAGCCCCATCCTATGGAATCCTGGGATTCATGGCTTTACTAGGTCTTTAGCCTTCTCTGCCAAAGCATGCTGGTGCCTCACAAAACTACAAATCCCAGGATTCGGTAAGTAGGAGCCATTGCAGTTAAAGTGGGGTCAAACTGCATTATTTCTAAAGTGTAGTTGTACACTTGTTGATTCCTGCATATGCCTGTTATTTGATCAGTCACGGTCATACGCGATTCCCCAACAATGAACAGCAAGTTCACATGAACTATGAATACCAAGAGAGCTTGCCTGGTGAAGGAACAACACCAGCATTTTCCTCTTTCCTGGTGCAGATAGCATTACAAAGAGAAACTCCCAGTGGTGTGGTTTCTTTGCACAATGTTCATGACATAGTGGTTTGAGTGCTGGTCTACAACCAGGGTTCAATTCTCTGCTCAGTCATGACCAAGTCACATGCTTTCAGCCTCATGGGAAGGCAATGGCAAACCTCCTCCAAACCAAACGTGCCAAGAAAAACCCATGATTAGTTCACCTTAGGGTCACCATAAGTTGGAAACAACTTGAAGACATAGAACATCAACCTTCCATAAACAAATAACAAACAAACAAACAAACAAACAATATCTCCACACAATTAGGTGGTTTATAGAGTGCCCAGTTATAAGGGATGTTTTTATCAATAGGTTGGTTATAAAGTGTACTCACATCACTACCAGGAGCCAGCATGGTATATTGATATTGTTGGATGGGGGACTCCAGACCATGAAGTTATAAAACCCATTAGGTAATCTTGGGCAAGTCACACTCTCTCATACTTAAGCGGAAGGAAATGAAAAACCTCCTCTGAAGACATCTTGCCAAGAAAACCCCAGGTTAGGGTTGCCATACATTCGAGGCATACAGCAACAACAATACCACTACTCCACTCAATATAGCCTTCTTCCAGTGCAGGTAAGTATGAACCAGATCTCAGTGTCTCACATGTACACTGTTTCTTCAGGAGAGTGGCATGTATTTGAGGTCACAGCATGTAAAGGGAACATTTTGTTCATCGTATCTATTCTGACTAGTTTACCAACCTTACAATTATCGAGTCACCAGGATAAATGTGTGAACGTACCTTAAGACATAAGTGATCAGAGACAGGGCATAACAATGCAAAAAGGCTCCTTTTGATATGTGCTTGGTTCAGAATGAAACTTGGTGTTTTAGGTTTTTTTGTTTTTTAAAATATACATCAAGTGTCGAAGGTGAAAAGAAGAAAGAGGTGAATTGAGCAGAACGTTTTAAATTGAGCAGAAAGTAATTTTTATCCATGAAGCAATAAACCACCAAGAGGATTTGGGCAGGAAGCCAGATTTGTTCCTGAACATAAAAATCCCTATGGGCCTTTAGGTCACCAGTGAAACGCCCTGGAAAATTTAATTAAAGTGGGTTCCAGGAAGAATGACGGGGCTGATAGAGGTAACCACCACTAAATAAGGGAGAATTCATATGTAAGTGCCTTACAAGCATGACATGCCAGAGCCCGGGACAAACACTGGCTATTTCAAATGACCTTGCTATGATACACATAATAAAGTAGCCAACATGACAACCAGCTCCCTTTCTAGCAATACTTGATTGTATATTTTCTGAGTAAAACATTTCCTGTCTTTTCTCAATGGGAACATTAACAGTATTGTAGAAACACACATACAGATATACAAATGGTCCCTGATGTTTTACTTTTTTGAAACGACATTGAAGGCAGTTGCACTTATAACACAAAACATCCACATTTGCTGAATATTTGTTGCATAAGTTCCAATCACCTTCCCTGAAGGACCACTTTTTCCAGGGATAATGCATTTTTCCAGCACACAAACTGCAAGTCCAGTTCCCAGCAAATTAGGCTGTGACAGTCTTAAGTGGTATCTGGAGCAGAGCTGCAAAATGTTGCACCGCTGTGTATTTTATAGCACGTACACCACCACTGACTAGTGCTGGTTTAAGGTTTTGCAGGCTTTCCTGAGTGTTCCCATCGCTTCTTTACTGCTGTCATTGGTACCTGATCTCTTGCCCTCTCCATTTGGGACTAGTCTGCCCAGGTGCTCAGCTGTTCAGAGGAACAGGGAGAGAAAAATGGAGAGTCCCTTACTGAAATGCAGAGCTTTAGTAGATTAACAATGATGACAACTTCTGATGCCATCTTTATGCCTTCTGCTGCTAGCCTTGTTCTTTTAAAACACGGGAATCAAGAGAGAAATGTTTGACATCAGCTCACAATGAGTCTGTGGTTTGGGCAGGATTAAACTCTCATATCTGGAAACATATTTAGATGCAAAGAGTGAAATAATACATGCAATGTGCTTTTATTGCAAACTACCCAAAATTTTCTTAAAGCTTCAGTGTCTTTGTCATTTATCTGTACTTCGGATTCTGGCAGGAAGCCCACCTTGTTAGACCCAACAATTTGAGGATAATATATTTCAACTGTAACTGAAAGTATAATTAATATCCACATATCAGCACAAAAACCTGCATTATAAAAATTTATTTAGATATTTGTTTTTGAATCTCCCCCAACACAAATTTAAAATATGTTAATTTAATGCTGGTTAAAATGAATAATACACTTGCTTCTTCATGAGACACCATGTTTATTTTACACCTCTTGTTTAGGAACAGCTATAAAGCACAAAAAGACAGAACATTTCTGTGTAGCGGCTAAAGATTCAAGTCTCCATTTGTGAAAGCATTACCAGTAGATCTATAAACAAGTCATGACAGTTTCAAGGTACCCACACATCATACTTAACATTCCCCTGCATTTTCCCCTGGGAGATTCTTAAGATGCTGCAATTATTATATTTACTATTTTAAGTACAGAGAAATTATCTCTGCTGTTTTCTGGATACCTCTGTAATAACTTCGGGTAAATGAACGTTAATGACAACATATTTAATGCTGTGTATAAATCAGAGGTTGGAAGCGGCATTTGCTTTGAACAAATAAATGAAACATGATGTTATAGGAGCCCTGGGAGGTCAACATCTAAGTTAGCAGAAAATAATGAAGCATTACTGGTAGTATGTGTGAGATGAGTCTTGGCTGCATTACAAACTATAAATTGCCCTGCATGGTTTATCTTGTGCTTCTAAAACACTCCAGAGCCCCAAGGAAGATTTGATTTCTTAACTGTACAAGCTACCATACAGAACCATGCTATGTGAAGTAATACCTGTGGCTCTGCTTTTGGAAACAAGATTATTAAAATTCACCTTCTCACTGATTGCTGATCACTGTCATGTTAAATTTATCCAAAGTGACAGTTGGATTATTGTGAGTAATGCAAATGAAACAAAAACATACTGGCAACCCAAAACTGCCTTTATTAAGAGTGGCCCTTGTTTTAAAAAAATGAACACAGATTAAAGCTGCAGTCCTACATATTTTGAACTTAATTCTAGGTAGACATGTTGCAAGATCCTATCTCTTCTAGAACAGAAGATGGAAATAACCAACACAGATACAAATGGTTAATGGGGTTGTTCCAAACCTTGGAAATGTGATACAGGTTGAGTCTCCCTTATCTGAAATGCTTGGGACTAGAAGTGTTTTGGATTTCAGATTCTTTTTGGATTTTGGAATATCTGAGATATCTTGGAGATGGGACCCAAGTCTGACATTCATTTATGTTTCATATACACTTTATACACATAGCCTGAAGGTAATTTTATACATAATATTTTAAATAATTTTGTTGACTCATGAATGAGTCATTCACTGAAACAACATATTTATAGAGGACCGTTCCTTGTAAATAAGAAAAGTATCATCAATGTATATTTTGCAAACAATAATACTATTATAGTACATATTTTTCTCAGGATTACAGATGTGGGTTGATTCCTGTTGTGACATGAACATATTGGCTACGATGGAGCAACAGGGCCCCATTGCTATCCCCTTAACCTGAAAATAAAACTGGTTGGAGAATATGAAATTGTGGTTTTTTCAATATTATTTCTAGTAGATTCAAATATATATATGTGTGTGTGTGTGTGTGTGTGTGTGTGTGTGGAGAATAGTCATAACACACATAACCTACCAGCCTAAATGCATGTTTTCACACCTATATATTATGATCAGAACTTAGAAAAACAATACTTTTAGACTAGAGTTCTTCAAACCACTTAGTTATCATAACTAATGATAGATTCTAGGAGTTGCAGTCCAAGAAAGTATGTTTATCATGCTTTGAATATGATGCACACACGGAGAAGAATGCACACTCATGAGGAACTACTTCACTCCTCAGGTTGGGAGAAAACCTGACAAGACATTTTACAGCAAATACAAGGGAGGAGAACAACACCTCAATTGACGATGAAAAACTTTGTAAAACTAACTGTCCAATCAAGAGAATCACGGATAGCGGGGACTCAGAGCCTCTGTAAGGGTAGGGGAACCTATTAAGATGGTCCACCCCAAGAGGCTTATGGATCCAGGTGGATTCCTGATGGCTCTTGGGGAGTCTCCTGGCTGACCTTTGGAATTGGGAAATAAGCATTGCAGTGGATATGATTGCTCCTGAGTATTCCCTCTTATGGAGTGGGGTTAAACCCTGGTTTTCAAAGGAGCTGGCAGCAATGGAAAAAAAAAATACTTTTTTTGGTTGCTACTATTGCATCAGCATAGAACCATCCAGTGGAGCTATTCTGAGTTATCAGGGATCTATTACAATCTGGCCCAAAGGGGAACTCAAACAGTCCATTGCAAATGGCCACTCAAACAGCCCATTGCAAAGAATTTGCCCACAACTTCACAGATAAAATCTCTTAGATTTGCTCTGACTTGGATGCCAGAGTAGATAGAATTCCAGTCAATGGATCACTGGCCTCTCCTTGTGCACAGTGGCATCCCACCCCCAGTGCATGGGTGGGGCTACTGGAGGTGTGGCTGAAAGGCTGTATTCACCTGTTCTTCCTTCTTGCGGCGGCAGCCTCCTCACAAGGATACCACCCCCCGCTGTGGGGAATTGGGGCCGGGCACGCTTGGCCTTCTTTCTTCTTGCAGCAACAGTGGCCTCCTCATGAGGAAACTGCTCTTGCCATGGGGAATCGCCTAGGTGCGCTCACCCCTTCCCCCAATGGGAGGAATTGGCTGTACCAGTGCACCTAGTGATGCCACTGCTTGGGCAGTGTCAAAGGATACTTTTCAATTTGTGTAGCCTGAGGATGTGGACAGGATCTATGGAGGGGTGAAAGCCACCAAATGTGTTCTATACCCTTGCCTATACTTGCTTACTAAGCAGGCCAAAGGAGAACGGACTGTGTGGGCAAGAGGTATGAGTAATGCCCCTTTACAACAAGAATGGATTCTAATATGCCTGAAGGAGGAAGTTGTAAGACCTCTTCTGAAATAATTTCCCTGGATTCTATTCTACTGGATAATTACAGGCCAGTCTCCATATTTCGTTCTTGGAATATGGCAGCTTCTTACCTGGGGTTCTTGGATGAGGTAGATTATCTAAATCCATTTCAGTCTGGTTTCAGGCTTGCTTATGGGATGGAGACAGCTTTGATCGCCTTGGTGGACAACCCATGCCTGGAACTGTACATAAGGAGTCTCTGTTGGTTTTGCTGGACCTCTTGGAGGATTTTGATACCATCAACCATGATATACTTCTGGATTGTCTTGTTGGGATAGGGCTAGGAAATCCTGTTCTATAGTGGCTCTGCTGTTTCCTAGAGGGGCAATGTCAAAGAGGGGTGTTGTATAGGATTGGCTTGTCAATGTGTGTTTGATTCTCTGGTGCTGCCTTTTGGTGTCCAAATAATAGAACAGTGGATGCCAGTCCTATAGAACTGTATCCATGGTGTTCCTTTATCTTTCAATCTCTCTCTCTCTCTCTCTTTTGTGGGGGGTTGGTTGGGTGGGGTGATGGAAGTAAAGCTACTCTGGTTAGCTTGCATCAGAATGGAAACAGAATTCCAGATATGCTTACTTTTTAACTGTCCTTTTAAATAAATCCTATAATTCTAGGGGGGAAATTAATCCCATGACTTTAAGTGGCTGAAACATCTTTGTGGGTACCTGAAAAATATGGTTCACTATGGTATATACATTTCACCCATCATAACAACACACTATTTTCTCTGTACATTTAAATCTTTTTTTTTTTTTGTGCTTTGGGTTAATAATCCAATCGTTCAATTTTTACAAGCTAAGTGTGTGTATGATCGCAAACCTAAAATAATATCATGCTGCACCATTTGAGAGCAATTACAGAGATATATACGTGACAACCCTACCGCTCTCAGTGCTGTGGGGTTTATTTTGGATGAAATAATTGTAAACTCCTTAAGGGCTGCTAATTACAGTAATTTCACAATATAATTGTGCATCAGCATGTTGGCTTTAAAGTATTCTAGTTTTAAAAAGGACTACTTTATTTCAAAATATAGTTTTGTACATTGGAAAGAACCTTATTAACAAGATATCGCACATAAGATCTCTCAGGTGTGGCTAAAGTAGTTGAAGTTCCCCCTTCCTCCCCTGTAGATAAATCTTGGCTATTTGCCACCTTATTATATTACAGGTAATATCATTACTTAACATTATTTCTAAGGTCCGTATAGGGAAACACAAATGCATATACTATTTAAGATGTCTGACTGTGTTCAATGCTAACTATGCATAGAACTTGGGAAAGTTGCTCTTTTGGATTACAACTACATATGCCCCAAAAGTCCTGATTTGACAGGGATAGTACTGATTAATTCTGTGTCATTAATAATTTTTGCCATCTGGACCACACTCCAATGTTGCCTGCCCACACATGTCCTGGGGTGCATCTTGTGAAATGTAGGAAGGTATGCAACTCCCAGAATCCACCAGTTGGCATGATAGTTAAGGCCTAGATGTCCATTGTAATATGCAGAGATAATGGTAGACATCTTAGTTGACGTTTTAGAGAACCACACTCTCTCCCCCACAAAAGAAAGAGAAGGGAAAGGGGAAGGAGAAGACACTTCCAGAACCGAATATAATTAGTATGTACATGTAAGAACCACAACTGCAGTGGGCCCTCTACTTATGCGGGGGATGCGTTCCGGATCCTCCCACATAAATCTGCCTTTGCTTGAGCCCCATAGGATATAATGGGGTGCGTGCATATGGCGGAGTGGCATGCACGCACCACAGGTACACATGCCATTGTTTCCCTCCCCAAGTGGCTTCTGAGTCTGCTGGAAGCCGCGTAAGACACGTCTGTGCATGGCACGGGTACACTGTATCATGCTTCTTTGGCTGAACTGCAAAACCTATGCACAACAATATCTATGAGTAACAATAGACTTATTCAATTGTTCACCTAAATGTTGGGGGTGAAGAATGATAGCCTATTATTATTATTATTATTATTATTATTATTATTATTATTATTATTATCTTTTTTTATAAAGCACCTCCATACTATTAACAACACATACAGTGAGGTTCTGCATTTTTGCAGAGGATGGAACTATTATGTCTGCTATTTTAAAAAATGAAACACAGTCAACCGTCCATAACCAGGGATTTTTTTATCCACAGATTCAAGCATCCATGTCTTTAAAATATTTTTAAAAAATATAAATTCACAAAAGCAAACCTGAATTTTGCCATTTTATATATGGAACATCATTTTACTATGCTATTGTATTTAATGGGACTTGAGCATCTATGGATTTTGCTGTCCATGGGGAGTACTGGAACCAAACCCCAGTGGATATTAAGGGTCCACTGTATTAAGGATTAAAATTTGTAATATAAGAAGCAATGGTCACTATTTTCTCTTTTTAAATGGAAGTACAGTTGGCCCTTCTTGTACACGGATTTTTTATACATAGATTCAAGCATCCACGGTTTGAAAATGTTCAAAAAAAGTATAAATTTCAAATATCAAACCTTGATTTTCCATTTTTTATAAGGGACACCATTTTGCTATGTCATTATATTTAGTGAGACTTGAGCATCCACAGATTTTGTTATCCACGGAGGATCTTGGAACCAAACCGCAGCATATAACAAGGGTCCACAGTAAAACTGTTCAGAAATACTATGTTTGAAGTGTGACTGCACCAAAGGAACAACTGCTTTTTAATGAAAGTGTGAATATGTTGCAATTCTGTTTATATCATGTCGTATCATCTGTGCAAAAGTACAGCTGATACAACATGATATAAACAGAATTAAATACTAGACGATATGCATGCACTCAATTATAGCTGACCTCTTTCCGCATTAAAACTTGTTTACTGCTACAAACACTAGCTAAACTCAGAACTACTTTAAAATGCCATTCTCTTGCATTCAGCATTCATTTATGTGTTGTTTTCTTGTATGACCTATTTCCATTTACTCTGTTTATGTTCAGAGAAAAGGTACTATCTCCATGGTCCACAAAGAAAAGGAATTCAAAACAAAAGTATTCATTTCATTTCTGTCCTATTTTTCTACATAAGATGTAGTCAAAGCTACATGCAGTAACATAAATGTTCAAATAAACAAAACGAAACCACGGGGAAGATACACAGATAATAAAACAATAACTAAACTGCAGTATTGGGAATGAGGGAAGCACACAACAGAACAGGATAGTAGAAAATTCATTGTTAAATTCCTATCAGAAAAAAAAAATGCTTTTCAATGCCAACCTAAAAGTGGGAAGTGAGGAAGCCCATTATGTCTGACCGAATTAGTGGTGGCAACCTCTGAAAAGTTCGAAGACATAACACACCGCTGTCTTGATTCTAAGAGTACTGATCCAAAGAGTAGGGCCTTAGAAGCTGGTTTTAAGAATCAAGCAATTTCACAGAGCCAAAGGCATATTATGAAGGCTCAGGGCCACTGAAAAACAGTATCTCTACTTCCATTCTGGTTAGAGATTAACAAATCAGTCTATTCCTCACCCATGTCGATTTTAAATTTGTTATTTCCTATCCCATTTCTGGGATTTAATATTTTTAACTCTGCACAAATATTGATATTTAAATATTTATCTCATATTGTTAGGTGTATTCAAGTCATTTCTGACGACTTTTGGGTGCACTAAAGCAACCCTATCATGGGCTTTTCTTGGCAAGATTTGTTCAGACAAGCTTTGCTTTTGACCTTCTCGGAGAGATTATGACTTAGCCAAGGTTATCCAGTAGGTCTCCATGGCTGAGCAAGAATTTGAACCTGGTCCCCCACAGCCCTAGCCCAACATTTATCTCTCATACTACACATATTTTATCCTCATAGTACAAATTCTTCCATATATTTTGGATGTTTTTCCTCCCAGCTAAGATCTGAATGTCAAAATTCAAAGAAGTGTGAAATCTGAATGACTGTAATCCATACACTAGTCTAGTAATCACAGATCATATTTGCTTCAACCAGAAAAAATCTTCTCAGACTACAAATCTCAAGATTTTGTAGGATGCAGTCTCATGGCTGTTAAAGTGGAATCAAAATGCTATAGTTGTGTAATGCAAATGAGACCAAAGACTGCAATTTTCACTGTGCAGGGACTGTCACAGAACCCCTTAATGGCATACCACTGACATTAAATAAAAACACATATATATATTAAAAAATCAGCTTGGATAAGAACTAAAGTGTATAAAATAAATCCACAGGTGAAATTCCATTTTCATTTCCATTTTCTTTGGCACAAGAGGCAGTTTTCCTCAGAACGTCCATCTGCTTACTTACATTTTGTCTGGTTCCATTTGCTCTGGAATGCCTTCGGTTTTGTCAATTGCTCACATAAATTAAAGGCCAAGATATTTTCACACATGTATATTTTTCTCACCCTGCATCATATTTTCTATAAAATTATTGTGCATGTTTGTTTGGATGATGACAATGAACATCATTCTAACCAAAAAGGTTAAAATAGCCTTGGTTATTTTAGGTTAAAGGTTAAAGTTAGCCTTGCCTAACTTTCATCTGTCATCTCCCCTAGCTTTTCCCTACCAGTTTGCATCTGTGAAATGCAGGCACTCAAGGGTAAAATCTGATTATAGGGAACTTTTCTACAAAAAAACACCATGACAGATGAGATATTCATAAGCAGTAATAAACGAATGAAATGCATGAGTAAGACAAAGGCACCATATATGCAAGGCATTGTTTGCATTTGGCACCTCTGACCCCAATATTCCCAGGAGTATGTTTTCAACTAGGATTTTAGGGAGAACTAAGTGTGAGGAACCAGCCTCTCATCTGATGTGGCAACAAAGATTCCATGGGATAGGCAGCAATTTGTACCAGCTGAGGCTAACTATCTCTAAATTCTTCAGCATAATTTTGTAATATCCAAACCATATTGTAAGCCAGGAACATCTGAATTCGCCACTATGCTCTTCACAGAGGAGGGGTGCACTGGATGAAAATATGTGGAGCAGAAAACAGCTTGACACTCACCCCCTCCACTGGCTTATTCAGTATCAGTAGACCAAAACAGATTTAGGCAGACTCATAGAAAACTCACCATGGCAAGATAAGGAACTCATTTGATATTAAACTCAGGCAAATTAATTCAGACTTAATGAAAGCAATTCAGTTTGAAAGTAGATTCCCAGACACTATTTCTTACTTTCCATGACATAATGCATATGCAATAAAATAATAGCTAACCACCTGGAGAAAACTTAGTGAGGGTGAACTGCCTGACAACATAGTTCTGGGAACTGTGTGAACTATTTACAAAATCTGAAAGTCAAGTTTCTCTGTACACATGGCTCTAGTTAAGCCACATTTTTTCCCCAACAATTTGCCGTCAATCAGCTCTTTGTATCTAAACAGTACAAGGACAGAACCTTTCAGACTTACACCATCTGCTTGTTTGTTTGTATCCTATGGCAAGCTTCTCTGACCTGCTGCCTGCCAGGCATGCTAGAGTACAACTCCCATCATCCCCAGACAGCACAAACATTGATATCGTATGACACTGTTTAGAATTTGTGTATAATGGAAAGTTCTCTGTTGTCATTCAAATTGAATGTTCCATTTAATCCTCCAGATAAAAATCACATTTTCCCCTGCTTCTTTCTTTTTTTACAAAGGGTCACCTGCATGACATTTTGAAGAACCTAGTTTTCATCCCTTTCCTCTGTCTTCACTCCCTTATGCGTTCAAGTCTTCTCCTGTTCCCAGCAAAGATGGGGGGCACATTTATGTGTGAGTTATTGCAAAAAAGCTATAGCCTTAAGTCTAGTACACACAACATTGGGTTGCTTTCAGGCCCATGATAACAGCTGCTTTCCACATCTGGAAAGGAGATTGGGATAATCTCCTCCCCCAACTCCAGTACCCAATTTGATTTTCTTGCTCTGACAGCTGAAGGAATGGACGGCTTTCATTACTGGGTTGGTGCAGAACAGACTTGAGACAGCTTTAGGGCTCCTCCAGATGGAGCAAAAGTGTGGGGAGGTTGCTCAGAACTGTTGCTGTAATTCTCAGCATATCCAAATGATTTTTCTGTCATCCCTGACCATTTTCTGACAATTCTTGGCACCAGCTACAAAATTTCATTCCTACCTTCGAGTGGGTTTCTTTTTAATTCCAAGCCACATTGGCACAGAAAAAACTTCTCTTGTCCTCTTTTCTCTCCTCTTTTTTACATTGTTCTTTACAATTACAGCACATCAGTAAAACTGCACTGTAACGCTATACCTCTAATGAAAAAAAATACGTTTGTCTGTCAGACCATACAACCACCTTAACAAACTATGATGTGTTTTAAAAAAGAAGCAAAAAAACAAACAAAAACTAAACTAAACTAATAAGATATAAGAAATTATTATGAAGACACCCCCCCACCACCACCACCAGAATGGAAGGAGTGAAGAGACAGCAACTGGCAGAACACAATAAAATCCAAGGATGTTTACTCCAAGAACTCATTCTTCTTCAAACCAATCTGATGAGCCCCCAATTAACACAATCAAGAATCCTGAGAGGCTGTGAGGATACTACTTCAATCCTTACATTAGTACCACTGTGGGCCAGGTTTCCAGCTGGAGTATGCCAGTTAGAGCTGCCACTAAAAGAGGGAGGACATTCTTCCTCTAGAGTAGTTTGACTAGTATTATTTTGGAGTGAATTGCTTCATCTGCAGTACTGATCTGCAAAGGTTTGTGCTTTCTTTAAAGCATAGACTTCTTCTTGTGTGCCTTCAAGTCATTTCTAACTTGTGGTGACCCTGAAGTAATGCTATCACAGACTTTTCTTGGCAAGGTATGTTCAGAGAAGGCTTGCCATGATGGCCCTCTTCTGAGCCTGAAAGAGGGTGACTTGTCCAAAGTCACCCAGTGAGGTTTCATGGCTGAGCAGGGATTTGAATCCTGGAATCCAGGTCTAGACCAGCTAGTATACTCTGGGCTGCTTTTGGAGTATTTTGGCCTTAGACCTGCCCAAATTCCTTTGATACCGCCACACTCTGGAGCAACACCAAGTGGCTGTCTAAATACACTTCTCATTGTACTGCCCAGCACTGTCACTGCTAACACAGAACACTGCCTCTGAGGTTGAAAATCAGGTGCCTAGCACTGATCACATAGTTGGGTGCTTCCTTGTGACCTCACAGGGAGTGACTTGTGCCAGTGGTAGTGGTGCCAGGTGGCACAACAGGACATCGGTGTAAATAGATGCAGAAGAATCCAGAAGAAAAAGTAAATCTTTTTAATCTGGTTTAAGAGAGAAATGGGACAGATTTGGTGCAGAACTGGCCTCATGTCCATATTCAAATTGGGGCTTTGGCCCTGCGTTGTGAAGACAGGGCACCATGAGGGGAAGGGGGAAACCACTTCATTTGGCCTGTGTAGACATGCTTTTGGTCCAGCAGTCCAACATCTACATAACACTGGCCACTTATATGCAAATGGCCTCTTGAAATCCTCCATCTTGTATGTGGACAAAGAAATTTGGGGTGGGGTATTTAACCAATGTTTTCCAGGGGCAGAAAAAAGATCTCTAATAGGTTCTTGGTGTAAAACATGCACCAAATCTCCAATTGTTTCTCAGTAATTATAATATCTGATCTATGTGGACTGCTCAGCACTGCTGAACAGAATCACATCTCTGGTATTTACATGAGCATTAAATATAATCATCTTCTCCTTTGGTCAGTTGGCTGCTTTTGGTCCTTTGCAAGAAGAAAGGCAGGATATAATTTAAATAAATGTATAATTAAATTAGCACAAACAAATTAGTATGCAAAAGACATGGACTGAAGAGAAACTGTGTGGCACTTATAAAGTGTAACAAATGGCAGGCTATATGTAGCAGAATGCTAAAGGTGTTACTATCTTAGACACTCATGGAAAATATTTTGGATTTTGGAGCATTTTACACTTTTGGATTGTCTGATAAGGGATATTCAACCAGTATTTGTTCTCCTCCCCTGATTCCAGATACAGCCCAACCTTCAAATGTAACATTAGTATCACTTCTTTAAAATAGTAAGTCTACAGTATGACAAAACAGGGCATGCTATTTTATAATTCAGATGGAAAGCAGCTGAAGCCTAC
The DNA here is from genome assembly GCF_019175285.1 of Sceloporus undulatus. Classification (NCBI taxonomy): domain Eukaryota; kingdom Metazoa; phylum Chordata; class Lepidosauria; order Squamata; family Phrynosomatidae; genus Sceloporus; species Sceloporus undulatus. Next base: position 232,849,707 of record NC_056523.1, read on the forward strand.
GGCTTCTTCCACGTCAATCATCATAGCCATCAATGCTGTGTGTTTAAATAAACCACAAAGAGTATGAAAATAGTATATTACTTAAATTATACAATTTGAAAAGAGAGGTTGGAAGAATTTCTTTTACAGAAAAGATTTGCCATACTTTGGAGAGTGATTTGCTCCATGTTCAAATGTACACATCTTAAGAGCTCTCTATAAAAGGGTGCAACACCTGGAATTTCTTTCTCAGCTGAAGTTTAATAAGGGGATGTTGTTTGGCTGCCTAACTCTTCAACAGCATTTGGAGGCTTGTGAACTGTCTTTTGAAGACAGAAAAGAATGATGTCTAAGAATAACCCAGTAATGTGCTTGCTATGTTTACAATACATTCCAGCACTCTGTGCCAATTTTTTTATGGTAGGTATCATAAAAGTATTTATTTATTTATTTTATACTGCACCTTGCTGCCAGTACAGGGGCCCATAGTGGCTTACAACATGATTGAAAACAGATCCAGCTAAAAATCTGTGTTATAGTATTAAAACACAGTTCAACAGCTCATCATACTAAAATGATAACCACATTAAACACAATTTAAAAGTCCTCTCGAAAGACAGAAAAAAGTTTTAAAGGAGAGCAGTCTCTCTTAAAAGGGTCTTCCACAGCAACTAATCTGTTGCCAGAAGCCTGGCTGAATGCAAAGACCTTTGCCTAATGGTGGAATACAACAGGGAAGGAAGCAGCCTAGCCACCCTTAGAAGAATGGTCCATAGACTGGGGCAGTCACTGAGAAGACCCTCTCTCATTGTCCCCACAAAATATGTCTATGAGATTGCAAGACTGAGAGAAGGACCTTCCCTAAATATATTAAAACCTGGGTAGGCTCAAAGTGGGAAATATGGCGGGTTACAGACCGCCCGTTTGGGGTGGGCTGCACCCGCCCCTTTCCCCGGTGTATCGGGGCCTCAGCTGCCAGACCAGCAGCTTCCGAGGCCCCGATCCGCCGCTTTCCAGGCTGCGGGGAAGCGGCAAAAGGCCCCTTCCCCGCAGCCTGAAAAGGGGTGTCCTTGGGACTTCAAGCCCCAAGGACACCCCGTGGCGGCGGGGGAGAGGAGAAAGGGGCCGCTTGACCCCTTTCTCCCTTGCTTCGCTGGGCACAGCCGTCTGAAGGCCGCGCCCAGCGACGCAAAGCGGCGACGCAAACCAGGAAGGAGCTCCGAAACAGAGCTCCTTCCTGGTCCGCACAAAGGGCACACTAAGCGCCCTGGCGCGGACTGACGACGTCATGTCCGCGCCGCCCCATATAGAGGCGGTGTGGTCGTGACGTCATCATGGCGGCCCCCATGTGGAAGGGGAACCACCATTTTGTACAGACTCAGTCCATACTAGGGTTAGGGGGGTGCAGAAGCACCGCACCTTCCTAACCCTAGTACGGACTGACTCCATACTTTCATGGCGGTTTGTAACCCGCCCCAGATGCTTCACATGTGGGAAAAGGTAAAGGTTTCCCCTTTGACATGTTTGTCTAGTTGTATCTGACTGTAGGGGGTAGCACTCATCTCCGTTACTAAGCTGAAGGAGCCAGCATTATCCAAAGACGACTCCATGACCAGTAAGATGACTCCATGGCCAGTACAGCACAGAACACTGTTACAGTCTGACCAAAGCGGTACCTATTTATCTCTTTGCACTTTCACATGCTTTCGAACTGCTAGGTTGGCAGACGCTGAGACTCGTGGCAGGAGCTGACTCTGTCAGGCAGTGCTTGACTCTTGAACTGCTAGTCTTGTTATTGTCAGAGTCAGTGTCTTAACTGCTAGGCCACCATGTCCCTCATATGGGACACTATAACCCAATTTCAAATCAAAAAGCTATGATTACATGTAATGCCTGCTAGGTTGGACATCACATATGGAACTATATATAATGCATAATGCGAGGTGTGGTTGAGGCAAAAGGAGTTTTGCAAAGCTTTGGAACCAAAAAACCCACAGAAAAGCAAAGAAGAAGGGCGTCTGATGTAGCACCAGGCCTTGGGACTTTGAAACCATAGTGTGTGTGATGAAATTTGGAAAATCAAACTTCAGTGTCACCAACTACAGTTGCTGTACCACAATGAATGAGGCCCACCCTAGAAGGGATCATGCTCATTCTGAATACATGACAGATAATTCTTGCAGGTCTGGTCATAGATGGTCTATATAGCAAGAAGAAAAAAGAACAGTTTCTCTTCCACCTCAAAACAGTTGGAAAATGAAAGGGAGCCAGCAGTGCCTCCCATTTGCCAGCACTCAAAGAATGATTTGTATTTCATAGGAATTGTTCTCCAAAACTGACTGAGAGGTATTGTTTAATTAGAATCTATCAAGAAAGAGAGAAAGGCAGTGATTAGGGACAGTGGGAAAATGTTGAGGTCGAAGGTTAATTGAAAGTGGCAGATGTTCTAAAACCCTTGAGTCCTTGGTTGCCACTGTTTAACTTCAAATTCTCTTCCATGTGTTGCTGGTTAGCAACCTTTACAGGAAGAATCACAGAAAGTGAAATGCCAGCCAAGTTCTGCATAAAGGTGAAGTACAAACAAGTGCCAAAATGGAACTTCTTTGAAGTGGAGCGACATTTTCTCCATTGGAAAGTAATATATATTAACATACTCTTTTCTGGAAGAGGCAGAACACTTGAAGAATAGAAGCTTGTCCATAGATAATCTGCATTTAAGCCACACCAACATCAGCAGCTTTATGTAGTGGTATAACTCCACTAGACTGTAGCCAGAGATTTTGCCAAAAGGAATTTGTTTCTATTTAAAGAGTTGGAAGGAACTCAGTTAATTCAGTCCTAGTATATTCATTAATATTCAGATGTTTTTGTACAGTTTTGTAAAGTGATTCAACACAGATGTTATCAACTCTCCCATGCACACCTTCATCAAGTACACAATCCACGTGCTTTTAAAAGATGCAGTCAAAGGACTAGCAACAGCAAATAAAAGACTAAGGCAGTGGCAACCCAGGTGTCATGAGGAGACTTTGCCCACTATGGCAAAGCCAAGAGAGGTGAGCTTGGCTCTTTCCTTTTCCCTGGTAGTGCCAGTTTCCTGATGAGGAGACCTCCCCCACCACAGCAAAGCCAGGACAGGTGAGTGAAGGCCTCTCTGTTGTAGCGGTGATAGAACTGGCAGTCTCCTCATGAAGAGACCTTCCCTCGCTATGGCAAAGCTGGGAGAAGGAAGTTCAGGCTTTTACTTAGCTATGGCGGCAGAGGTCCTCTATGAAGAGGCCTCCATTAGCAAGGCAAAATGGGAAGGGTGTGCTTGGCCCTGCTTACTCTGCAACCCATTCTGGGGTGTCATCTGATGCAGCCTGCACCCGCTAGTGGCACCAGTGGAATAAGGCAAGTGCAACATATTCTAACTAAAAACAACAGAAAATGCATAACCAGGCAAAAAAGAAAAAGAAAAGAAAGAAAAGAAAGGGAGGATGGAAGGAGATAAAAAAGCCTGTCTGTAGTTGAGTTCCTTGTTAATATAAAGCTTCTATACAATTTAGTATAGAGGCAATCCCTTTGGTTCTGTCTTACCGTGACTCTTAGGAGTTTCTGCCAGTTAAAAACGTATTCTGTATTGACTGATTATTCAACATGACTACAGAAATGAATTTTACATTTTACAGAAACAAAAGCCGTAACATGTCAGTGTACAATACAGTCTTCTTCTGCCTATATTATGCACAACATCATTTGGAGGACTGCCATGGATAATGGTGGACTCTCCTTCATTGCAAAGTGCAGGGGTTGAAATGCCACTGCTCAGGAATGCATTGCCATGAATTTCTGCCTGGGTAAGGAGTTGGACTAGGTGACTCTTGTGTTCCAGTTTAACTCTATGATCTTTTCACTCAGATCTGAACCACTAGTATCCCAAATCCTGAAGTACAAATCCCAGAGCATACCCAAATCCCTGGGCATACCCAGAAGAAGAAAATACAGCAGCCTACCCCCACATATTTTATGGGTATTGCTTACTCCAGGGATGATGCTGAGTCACAATGATGTAGGCGGCCTTTTTTTCTTCAGATTTTTTCTAGTACACAAAGTAAAAACACCTCTGCAAGATCCCCTGCCCTATTTTCTTAGTCCAGGAGGTAAACCCACTTTTAGCTCAGCAAAATACCTCTTAAACAGATAATTTATGTTTCTTTTGGTTATTGAGGGCAGGATATTTTACCTCCTGCTCTGATCTCGATTCTCTGGTCAGACCATCACAGCAGCTATAAGAGTGATTGAGGGAATATGAGGACAAACTGTCCCAACCATAATCATTCAGTCATCTTTTAATATCATGATTCTTAAAAGCACAATGTGTCCTTTCCATTTGCTGGATTTTCTTGGTTGGTTTGTAAACCATATGAAAGTTGTGTTTCCTCACCAGGGAGGTTGTGCTTCCTCACCACTTTGCCTATTCTGCCTGTGACCCTTTTGATGTATGATAAAAAAATACCTTCCCTTTGGGTAGTTGTTTGTCTTCACTCCTGTGGGTTTTTCTGGGTCTGGCAGCCCTTCTGATGTCTCAGCTGGAGTAACCATCAGCCTGTAGAGCCCAGTATAGGTGCTTCAATTCATCTTCCAAGAAATTGGGTTCACAGATCCTTTTTGCCTGGTCGAAGGTGAAGACTGCCCAAAAAGGGTGGTCTGCCGCCTCCTCCTTTTCCGCCAGCAGGAAGCTGCAGCAGATAACCCATGTGGCTTCCCACCAGTGGAAAAAGAACCCACAAAAAGTGGGTTCTTTTTTGTCACACTTGCGACGCCTGAGTGCGCCAATGGTGCGAGTGTGCAAGTGTGACATCGCAAGCACGACACAACATGTGGACGCTATGCGTCCGTCATGTCATAATGGCGGTGTTTTTGACGACGATGCGACTAGGGTTGTGGGACATGCAGTGGCGCCACCCTCGTGCAACCCTAGGACGAATCCAGGCCGGCACAAAGCGCCAGTCTGGATAGCACCTACCAGGTTTTTTTTATTGTGCTTCTATTTCTCCTGGGTCATGATTGGATTTGCCCTCATATTGTGCAAGGTATCTGTCTCTGTAGGTTTTCTGTATACTGTGTGGCCCAAATGTCACACAGTATATATATACCCAACTCAGTTCCATGCCAGCATTCTCTGAAGATGCCAGCCACAAATACTGGCAAAATATCAGGAACAAACTCTTCTAGAACATGGCCACCTAGCCTGAAAACCCTACAAAAAACTATGGATCCCAGCCATGAAAGTCTTCGACTTCATGTCTCTAATGTATTTGAGCATACAGCAGTGTGTGTGTGTGTGTGTGTGAGAGAGAGAGAGAGAGAGAGTTAAATCTTCACATTGCAGCCCAGTGGGAAAAATGGATGCAATTCAGATTTGGTCAGGGTTTTGGATTCAGCTTCCCCAAGAATATTTGGCTGAATTTAAAATTCCAGCATAATACTAAGCCTGAGAAGAATGCAGAGTAAGAAATCTGAGAAAAAGAAAGCCATTGTTGGAGGTGAGAATGCAGGCAGTATATAAGCAGTGAACCTGGCCAGTGGAAATATTCATATTACTCGAGTTGGAGGTGATTATCTTCTCCACTGATTCCCAAAACATTCAGATGTCTTTAATCACTGGCTTTGTTTTTAAATGTAGAGTAACCCAGAAAATGCTCCCTTGGCATCTACAACCCCTGTAGAACTTTTTAAAGCTTGGCAATAGCCAACAATACTCTGAAATCTTTTCTCTTCAAAACAAAACAAAACCTGTTTTATTAATTACAATGTGCAACACTGCCTTAACAATGGGCAATGCTACATTTCTAAAGTGAGGAATACTGAGGTTCAAGCCTGACTGTACATTTTGCTTGGGACAGAAAACAGATCCCTCTTCCCAGTGATATGTCCATGAATTTAGGACTGCGGTTGAAAATAAAGGTGGATCAGATAATAGTTTTATTTCAAACATAGTGGTATTTTTGCACTTTTGCCAGTGTGCAAACGGTCCAAATGCAGGTGCTGTTTACCATGGAATATCAGAGATGCCACTCCTGAAAGGCCCTCTTTGAATTCTTAACCAATTTTCTTCTTGAAAGAAACGGAATATTTTTAGCATTTCTTAAATCACTGTCAGTAAAACTTCAAGAACAACACACTTTTTGAAGCCTATTCACATTTTAAGACTTATTCAGAGCAAAATTCACACATGGATATTTAGCAGAGAAAACAGCTTTTTCCAGACAGCAAACATAATTTTCTGCGCAGAAAATATATTATTATTATTATTATTATTATTATTATTATTATTATTATTATCCTTTATTTATGAAGCGCTGTAAATTTACACAGCGCTATACCTGCAATCTTTTTAGTTAGACGGTTCCCTGCCCTCGGGCTTACAATCTAAAAAGACATGGCACTGAAGGAGAAGGGAGTGGTGGAGGGAAAGGGTAAGAGGTCCAGCAGTTCCTCTCTACCTCCAAGGCCTAGACCAAGGCAGATGGACTGGAGGGAGGGCTTGGCTTCATAATGGATGGTTAATCAGAATGCTGTTTTCAGTACAAATCAAGAACATGGAAATTTTGTGTAGAATAGGAAACTAATTACAACATTTTATGCAAGGAAATGACCTTTTTTAGCACGCAAAAAGAAAGTGATGTTTTATGTGCAGAATAACCATGTGTGAATTTTGTTCAGAATAAGTCCCAAACTGCAAAGATTCTATTCAGGCCAGGATTTTTCTTGCATGGATTTTTCAACATGTGAAAATATTCTTTCCAGATTCTTTGAATATAGTTACAATATTCACCATAGGTCTGCGGTGGCGAACCTATGGCACACATGCCCTCTCTGGCATGTGAAGCCATTTCTGAGGGCACACGGAGAGACTGGTGTGCACATGTTCCTCCTCTTTTCCCCACTCTCCTGTGCCTTTAGTTGTCTCTAGGGAAGTAGCTGAAGGTCGGGGAGGGGTGGGGGGAAGAGGAGGAACAAGCACACGTCTCTTTCTGTTCTTCCCTCTGCCTTCCTCAGCGTTTCGCTGTCTCCAGGGAGGCAGCTGAAGGCCCAGGCAGGAGCTGTCTCTGGGGAGGTCCTGCCCCCGGAAGTCTCACTATCGGAAAGCAGAAGTCACATCCTCAGAATCCCCCATCCAGCCAACATGCTATTTTGAGAGTTATGATCTTAATAACTTCCCCAAGTTCTGGCAAAGATGACCTTGCCTTACATCTAGTATTGAAAGCAG
>NC_056523.1:232856950-232863686 GCF_019175285.1 Sceloporus undulatus
GTGGTAGATTGACACTTATTCAAACTGATGTGACACTTGAGGCACAGTCTGGGCAGTGTTGTGCTTGTTTAAGCTTTTGCTTGTGAAGAAAAAATATCCAAACTATATGTTAATTTCCTATAGACAGCATGTTGGATGGCTGGGGGATTCTCAGATTTGTTGGCTGAAAGGTGATGCTTCTAAGCTTTGGTCTTTACATGGTTACCTTCATCCTGCCACACTCACTTATGAATCGGATATAAGGCTAGGAAGCCAAGCCAGTGACTGGGAAGACTGCTGACACTTTTAAAGGTTTATGTACTGGTTTGAAGATCAGACCACATCTGCTCAGAAATGAAATGCTTGAGGACTTTAACTGTTACTACCAACCAGGTAGGTTAGGAAAATTAAAGTTCAAGGTAAATATACAGTGGGACACAGGATCCAGTGTGGATACTCAAATCTGTGAATGCTCAAGTATACAATATATACAATGATGTAGTAAAATGGATATAAAATGGTAAAATCAAGGTTCCTTTTTTGGATTTTTTTATTTGGATGGTTGAATCTGCGGATGCAGAAACTGTGAATATGGATGGTTGAGTCTACTTATTTTTGTCAGTGCTCCATCTTTACCTCTCAGACTCATATTGGTTTAGAGGGAGTTTAACAAAAGCAACATTCAGAAAGTAGTGATGAGACACTTCAGCTACCTCGATAGCTGCTTTGGGTCCCATGAAAAGTAGGGAATTGAATATATAAATATATAAATAAATGGTATTTGTTAGAAACTCCTTCCTGCTCCACACAGTTACCCACCCGTTCTAGCACCTTAGGGCCAGAACAGACCTCGTGGAAAGGGTGGATTGAGGCCGCTCCAAAGCTGATCACCCCAATGTCGCAGCAAACACACCACAGCCCCAATTTGCCCTGACGCCAGCCCACATGGGAACAGAAAAGATCCACTCGTGTTTGGTTTGGTAAAAAGTCAGCATAGGCAGACTCACTACAGCCCCAAGCTGGCTTCCATACACTCCAGAATCATGCGGTGTCTGTATGCCATGTCCTCAGGGTGGCTTGGAGCTGCCCCTGTGTAATTACCCAGCCTGACTTCTGGGTGTCTTGGGGGTGCACGGCATCTAAACACCATGCCTCCAAGCATCACAGAAGCCGACTTTTCAGGTTGGTCTGTTCCAGCCTTTAGTGAACTACAGGCTAAACATGATACAACATAATGTAATTCTAGGCAAAAATAGCAAAAGTTTAGTGTCCAAATCAAAATAGTGGTACCACTCTTTTCTGTTTAGGATGACCTCACTTGGAGCTCTGTGTCCAGTTCTTGGCACCACAGTTTAAGACATGCATTGATAAGCGAGAACATGTTCAGAGGAGGGCAAGCAAGACTGAAAATGCTCTGGAAACCAAAGAGCTAAGGGAACTAAATATATTTAACCTGGACAGAAGAAAACAAAGAAGCAATATGATAATTCTCTTCGAATATCATAGAAGATGTACCAGGATTGTTTTCTGCTGCTCCACAGAGTAGGACCTAATCTGATGGATTCACATTTCAAAAATGGAGATTCTAACTAGACATGAAGAAGAACTTCATGGAACAGCTTTTACCCTCTCAGAAATTATCAAATTCTTCTTCACTAGAAATATTTAAGTAGCAGGTAGAAGGCCATCTGTCAGAGGTGCTTTGGCAGTGGATTTTTGCTCTGGCAAGAAGGCTGGATTAGATTAACACTCTGGTAACTTCCAACTCTATAGTTCTATGTCTTGATGAAGTAGAGAGAAGTTCAATTTACAGGTTGCCAGTGCTTGCACCCTCCCCCACAATCCCATATACATACAAAGACTCCAAATCTAAGCATACTTGAATGTAAGACCAATGAACTCATTATAATTTACTTTCAAGTAAATATTTTTTTGGATCTGGTGGCATACATGAAACTCTTAACTACTTCGGGGTATTGTTCTTTTCCATAGATGTTTGCTTATAAAGTAGAATAGAGCATTAAGAGACTACTTGTTTGCAGAGATTTAGGTTGCTGTAAGAGTTCTTTAAAAAAACCATATTGTGAATATTTGCTAAAATTAGGAAATTGTGAGTTTCATGGATAAACTGCAAGTAGTTCAAAGGAATAGAAAAGGGCACAAAATGCCTGTTGCAAAAGGCAAAGGGACTACATGGCTCCCCACTTTTCACTGTGCTGCTTCAAGTAACAAAATCATTTACTTTGAAGTCCACAAAGTGCTAATTGTTCTCATGGCCTATGTTACAGTCACTAGGTAAGCCGGATTTATCTACCTGATAACAAAATAGGTTTCTTAATGCTGTGAGCTCAGTGGTTTCGCACAGAACATATATGCTGGCAAGAGGAGAAGCCTTTTCTCTGGAACAGTTTAGAAGAGCAAAATAAAAACAAAACATGTTTTTTGTGGGGTTTTTGGGCTATGTGGCCATGTTCTAGAAGATTTTCTTCCTGATGTCACAAAACACAAAACAGAGTGTACAGATTTAGCATTACTGGTCCCTTGCACTATATGAAGGTCAGGCAGGAATCCATTTTCCTTCATAACAACTTATTTTTTTAAAACAAATGTGTTGTAGTCTCCTGTGGTCCTCTTCATGCTCACAGCCAACTTGATGAAATATCTCCAACCCTGCTTTCCAAGAGATGCTTTATTTAAAAAAAGGCGATGCACTGAGAATTTTTCAGAGAAAAAGCTGTGCTCTATCAGTGCACAATAGGCTCATAGACTGCCAAAGTTTACAAGCCCAACATTCTTGTCTGTGCTATCCTGCCTTTTTAAACAGTGCTGTTAATGGTGAATATTATTATTCATTAAATGATATCTGAAAATGACCATTCCCCCAACCCTGGAGCTCTTCTTCAGGTATTATCCAGGTTAGTAAGTGTGGGGTTGGATCCACTAGAAGGGGCCCAAATGTCCCTATTAGGGACTTCCTATGGAGGGAGGGAAGGAGAGGCAGGCACAGCTCCACCATGCCTAGGCCCAGAGTAAGTTGATATGCCCTCCTTCCATCTTAACTGCTACCACTCTGGCCTTGGAGGGAGAGAAGAATTGGCAGTATCTGCTGGACTTGATCCCCTTCTCCATTGCCATTCCCTTCTTTTGTGTCATGTCTTTTTAGATTGTAAGCCTGAGGACAGGGAATTGTTGAATTAACAATCTGTAAGTCACTGTGAGAGCCTTTGCGCCTGAAGAGCAGGTTATAAATACTCTAATCTGATGACCTTTAAAAATTAAATAAAATAGCGCAGCTGGCAAAACCAGGGAAAAATATTCTTCCAACTGTAACACCACTTTGCCTTTCTTCCCATGCATTAGATGTGACCACTGTTCTGTCACCTCTGAAAGTAGTGCTGAAATAGAAATCTTAGAATTGTTGAGGTGGAGCATCAGATGCTTTAATCTCCCCCCCACCATTTCCATGATGTTGACTGCTGTTTCCCAGAGACTAAAATCACTTCTTTAAAACCCAGGTTTCAGAGTATTCCATCCAGTGGTGATGGACTTTTGCAGTCCAAAAGAGTAACTTTCCCAAGCTTTACTGTTTTCTCTCTGGTTTTGCCCAATATTGACTATACTCAATGGTAGTATCTTGACCATATGCCTATTGGAATCCTTTTCACTCGAGTTGCAAGAGACTGAAGGCAGAACCTTCTGTAAGCAGAGTGTGGTCTAGACACTGAACTATTCTCATGACCTGACCTATGTTACATGGGCTATTTCCAGCTCCTCAAGAGTAATCATAATGAGTTTACCTTCATGATGTTTGCATCTCATCCGTTCAGTACAGATGCACATTCCCAGTCTAATAAAGTCATTCCACAGAGACAGTTTTCCCTGGAGATTCCTAGATGTCTAAGTCTTACCTGAGGCTTCCAAGGCCTTCTCTCATTCTTCTGTATCTACAGGGAAGGGTCTGAATCTCCAGTCCCATGCAGGAAAAACTTCAGTGTAAAGAGCACTTGCAATTTTTGTTTAAAAGAATGTCTGTGGTGGAAATTGCAGCTATACAACTTGAGAGCCAGCTGCATAGATTCTCTGGATATCTGCTTCTATTCTTCTTGTTCCTTTCTGCCCTCCCCCCTAATTAAAATCTAATTAATCTTTGCTCTACAGACAGCAAGGGGGGCACACAGAGGAAGTACTTTGAAGGGAAGTGATGAAAACTCCACATGGACTCCATTAAGCATAGTGGAATACACTTCAGGTCGGTATGCAAAAGATTGCAGCCTGAAACATTCCTGTTTGCATATCCCCTATCCATGCTGTGATGTAAAATGGTTTACAGTGCATATAATTATCCTGCCTGATCCATCTTTTCTTGGAGATGCAACCAGAAGGTGAAAAATAGATCCTGAAGGCCAAAGGAAATGGAATTCAATATCACTTCAAAGTGATTGGAGACACAATGTAGAATTTAAAGAGTGGCTGATGAAAGTAGATGACCTGTCTGATTGCCAAGTGTAGGCAATGGCTCCATTCCCACTCGCCCATTTGCCCTGGATAGAACTGGACAGATCCGGGTCCCTCCATGTCGAATCTGCTTGGAAACAAGTGCCCACTATCTTTTACCTTGATCGGGGCAATTTGCCCCTCTGAAGTTCACATTTGAGGTACCAATTTAAAGTGGAGCTTCCTCTGTTGTCAATCAAATTCACTTCTGCTTTCGTCAAAGGTGACATATCCTACAGCCATTGGCCAATGGAATGGGTGCTTTCCCCTCTCCTTTAAAAAAGAAAACTGGCGGTAGTGTGCGCATATTCTGTTAACTTGTCAAATTAAAAAACCTCCAGGTGTGTGTATGTGTGTGTTTGGGTCATTACAGATTATGGCAACCCTAAAATGATCCCATCCTGGGGTTTTCTTGGCAAGATTGTTTCCGAGGATATTTGCCATTGCCTTTCCCCTGAGGCTGAGAGAGTGTGACTCCCCCAAAGTCATGGGTTTACACATGCCAGCCTCTAGCCTCCACTTCGCTTCCAGCCCAATGCTACCTCCAAAGCCCTTGCCTCCCCCCATGCCATCCTCTTCCCATCACAATAATAATAATAATAATAATTCCTCACTCCAGAATACCATCTCTGCATCCTCTTGCTTTGCTTTCCCTCTGATTGCGACCCCAGAATGCCTTTACATATGTAGCAAAAGCATCCACATATTGTATTGATTTGCCAAATTGAAAGGGAAACATTTGTAACATTCACATTGCAGCATTCGCATATTACACACACAAAAATATTTTTTTAAAAACCTCTTGCAAAGTGAGGTGCCATGCCAGCAGCAAGCAGAAAGGGAAATGTAGCACAAGCACACACATTCTATAAATATGTATATGTGTCATAAATAAAAAATCAAAGAGAGAGAGAGAGAGAGAGAGAGAGAAAGCTGCATGTTCTGCTCTCTGCCCTCCTCTGACCTAATCCCTCCCCTGAACTTGACCCGAACATGACCGAGGCCAAGTTCACATTTGCTGGGACCCGGTTTTTCTCAAAAGATACAGGTAAAACTCCGCTTTCAAAAATCCCATACCAAGGGGCATTTGCCCCTCAATGGGTGTGTAAACCTCGAATTCGGGTGTTAAAGAATCATTGCCAATATGAACTTCCCGCTTTTAATCCAGTTTCTGAACTGGGGTAAAAAGTAGTCTGAATGGCCCCAATGTAACATCATCTTCACCCTCAAAAACAATATCAAGGTGGTAAGGAAGCATTTTGGAAGCAAAGGGTATATGAAAACCACAGGACTGGTGAGGCAGAGTGCAATCATATCTTGATGTTTGTCAATACATAAAATCTTGAGGCTCTCAGTATTGCTGCTATAGATACTGGCAAAATTTATCATGCTGTTACACATCAGTACAGATGGTGGGACAAAGCTCACATCTGCAATATTTAAGCATGCTACCCTTACTAGAAAATGCACTGTGGAAGAACAGAAGCAGACTGCAGTGCAGAAAGCATCCCTTGATCTAAAAACATAGAAAACATTGTGCAGTCAGTGATCATGTGCTCCTGTAAAAAAAACCTCTGTTTTCGATTGCCATGAATGCCTCTAACAAATTATAAAATATTTTCTATGACTGATCATGGAGTTCTGAATGTCTATGAGTTACCATCAGGGACTTCTGTCCCCTTCAGTGACTGCCTTCTGAAGACTTTGACTGATTCAGAATTATTCACTGACAGACAATGATGCTTTAAAATATGCAGTAACACACTCTGTATTTCAAATTTTAAAGAAACAGAAAGAGTTAGCTAGTGCAGGAAAACTGTTTTTGCCATACTACCAGGTACACATGTTCAAAGACTTAGGGGCTGTGCAGGCCTGCAGCCACCTCCGTCTTCGCTAGATCGGAGCTGTGGCAACCGCATGCCATGGCCCCGATCTGTCCTTTTCACAGTGCAAAAAGCAGACGTGATGCCACGCACTGCATGTGTGGTGCAGTAGACAGTGTCACACCAGTCTGCACAATCTCTTAGAGTGAGGTGGAAGATCTGGTTCATGAAGTATACACTGTGTTTTGCAAGCAAAATCTTAAAAATGAGAAATTCAGATAATGCTTTGAGGAGCAAAGACATGCAGATCTGTTCATTTTTCAGCCATGAAATCATATGGTGGCTCTCTGACTTTCCAACTGTTGGAAAGACAGATCCTTGAAATGGAAATAATAATAATAATAATAATAATAATAATAATAATAATAATAATAATAATA